>NC_054702.1:9697901-9761447 GCF_016097555.1 Gigantopelta aegis | reverse complement strand
TACCTTACTAATAGTTGGGGAACACGTGTGTGTACAGTGTACGGACCTGACTAATAGTTGGGGAACACGTGTGTGTACAGTGTACGGACCTGACTAATACTTGGGGAACACGTGTGTACAGTGTACGTACCTTACTAATAGTTGTGGAACACGTGTGTGTACAGTGTACGTACCTTACTAATAGTTGGGGAACACGTGTGTGTACAGTGTACGGACCTGACTAATAGTTGTGGAACACGTGTGTGTACAGTGTAGGGACCTGACTAATAGTTGGGGAACACGTGTGTGTACAGTGTACGGACCTGACTAATAGTTGGGGAACACGTGTGTGTACAGTGTACGGACCTGACTAATAGTTGGGGAACACGTGTGTACAGTGTACGTACCTTACTAATAGTTGGGGAACACGTGTGTGTACAGTGTAGGGACCTGACTAATAGTTGGGGAACACGTGTGTGTACAGTGTACGGACCTGACTAATAGTTGGGGAACACGTGTGTGTACAGTGTAGGGACCTGACTAATACTTGGGGAACACGTGTGTGTACAGTGTACGGACCTGACTAATAGTTGGGGAACACGTGTGTGTACAGTGTACGGACCTGACTAATAGTTGGGGAACACGTGTGTGTACAGTGTACGGACCTGACTAATAGTTGGGGGACACATGTGTGTACAGTGTACGTACCTGACTAATAGTTGGGGAACACGTGTGTGTACAGTGTACGGACCTGACTAATAGTTGGGGAACACGTGTGTGTACAGTGTACGTACCTGACTAATAGTTGGGGAACACGTGTGTACAGTGTACGGACCTGACTAATAGTTGGGGAACACGTGTGTGTACAGTGTACGGACCTGACTAATAGTTGGGGAACACGTGTGTACAGTGTACGTACCTTACTAATAGTTGGGGAACACGTGTGTGTACAGTGTAGGGACCTGACTAATAGTTGGGGAACACGTGTGTGTACAGTGTACGGACCTGACTAATAGTTGGGGAACACGTGTGTGTACAGTGTACGTACCTGACTAATAGAGAACACGTGTGTGTACAGTGTACCGACCTGACTAATACTTGGGGAACGTGTGTGTACAGTGTACGTACCTGACTAATAGAGAACACGTGTGTGTACAGTGTACCGACCTGACTAATAGTTGGGGAACACGTGTGTGTACAGTGTACGTACCTGACTAATAGTTGGGGAACACGTGTGTGTACAGTGTACCGACCTGACTAATAGTTGGGAAACACGTGTGTGTACAGTGTACGTACCTGACTAATAGAGAACACGTGTGTGTACAGTGTACCGACCTGACTAATACTTGGGGAACATGTGTGTGTACAGTGTACGTACCTGACTAATAGAGAACACGTGTGTGTACAGTGTACCGACCTGACTAATAGTTGGGAAACACGTGTGTGTACAGTGTACGTACCTGACTAATAGAGAACACGTGTGTGTACAGTGTACGTACCTGACTAATAGAGAACACGTGTGTGTACAGTGTACCGACCTGACTAATAGTTGGGGAACACGTGTGTGTACAGTGTACGGACATGACTAATAGTTGGAGAACACGTGTGTGTACAGTGTACGGACCTGACTAATAGTTGGGAAACACGTGTGTGTACAGTGTACGTACCTGACTAATAGAGAACACGTGTGTGTACAGTGTACGTACCTGACTAATAGAGAACACGTGTGTGTACAGTGTACGTACCTGACTAATAGAGAACACGTGTGTGTACAGTGTACGTACCTGACTAATAGAGAACACGTGTGTGTACAGTGTACCGACCTGACTAATAGTTGGGAAACACGTGTGTTTTTCTATTCGGTCTGGCTGAACACAACATTAACATGTCGGAAATTTGAGGGATTCCCCAAGAGACTATTTACATATGCATGCATACGCTACGTGTCACGGTTTAGTTGCTCAGAGGCAGATCGGAGGGTGGGGGCGGATAAAGTTTGCGAGTGTTATAATTTTATTATATATTAATTTTCAAGTTTTTACGATCCCCCTCCAACCCCACTCCAAAGTTTTCTTGGCATTCCGTCTCATGCCATGGCCCCCTCCCATAAATGGATTTTCTGGATCCGCCACTGTTGCTGGTACGTACTTTTAGAATTTCACAGTAGAATCTTTTCTCAAGCAAAATGTGTGTTCCTTTATAGACGTGATTGTGACGTCGCGTGTGTGGCGCTAACAGGAAGTAACGGCATAACAGGGCTTTAGATCTCACTAATCTGGGCACAACACGGACGTTTGTCTGTTCTGAATGCAGGAAGGTCGTTTTACTTCAGTACTGTTGTTAACAGCTGCTGTAGAGTTGTCAGTATTCGAGAATGTAATTCAAGTGATTTTACTCTAATTAAACTTAACATTTCAGTGGTTTTGAGGTGAAATATTTTGAGGTTAATATGTTTGTAGGCTACTTAATTTGGACGTCATTATTTTAGGCATATGTATTTTGGGCACAACGTTAATCGCCTCCACTTTGATGCAACATAAAAGGTGTCCTCCCATTTTGCCTACAACCCAGTTAGCGTACACTCAGTTTGCCAACAGTATGAAAAGGTGACATCCCCAATTAAAAGAGGAACACTCCATGTATGGTCCCCATGTATACGAAATAACATGAGTGGCTGGTAACGTCTAAAAACTCTAATAGAATGAGCTAAGTGTCACCCGGAAAGGACATTATGTAGACCTGCTTTTTTCTATTCCTCAACATATATGTTAACAAAAAGGTTTTAGTAAACGGGCTTCTGATGGTGGGTGTGGCAAAGGAGTTTTGCGGCCTTGCTAAAGCTGATCCTTGAACCTCACAAGGCGTGTATCAATATCACGATACACGCTTTTGCCTGGTACTAGAGCTGCCCCATGGTCAAGTTGGACCAGTGTTCTTCTGTTTTTTCTTCCAAAAGCCTTCACATTATTTATGAACTCATACATGTTTGGATGAGCTTTTGCAAACAACGGTTCGGCTTGGAATGCCACCCTTCAACGTGGTTATTGGTTCTATAGGACCAATGTTGCCATGCTGGTTCCGCGTAACTACCTTAAACATGGAATCATCATCTATTCAGGTTGTCACATAGTCTGACAATTCAGTTACATGGGGCAGGTGATCAGGTCGATAATTCATAATGTCTATCCACACATCTTGCATTGGTTTGAGTTTGTTTTATTGAATAAATGCATTTTCTTTTTAAAAATAGTTTAAATAATCATTTAGCTCAGTCGGTTTGAGTTTTCGCTTGAGGTGCATGCGTCGCAGGATCGAACCACCTCAGTGGATCAATTTTTTCTCGTTTCAATCAGTGCACCACAACTGGACAAAGGCCGTGGTATGTGCTTTCCTGTCTGTGGGAAAGTGCAATTAAAAGATCCCTTGCTGCATTTGGAAAAGTGTAGCGGGTTTCCTCTGACGACTACGAGTCAGAATTACCAAATATTTGACATTCAATAGCCGATCATTAATTAATCAATGTACTTCACACCAACACATTACGCATCATTGTAGTTTAATATTTCGACAGGAGTTCAGTGTAACTTACCGGCATCTACCGATGTGAGGGAGACTGCCAGTTCTGGGAATTATGATAGCATCATTGACACAGATACCAGACATGTTTGGCTTGTTCTGTCTACCGGTCTCTCCACCCATCCACCAATACCCGTCCGTCCGTACGTCCATCCGTCCATCCGCCCATCCATCCATCCATCCACTCACCCATCTATCTATCTTTTCATCTCATTCTTCTACCTATAAACGATTTGTGGAGCCTTTTAAAAAAACAAAATTGAATTTTAAAGGGACATTCCTGAGTTTGCTGCATTGTAAGATATTTCCGACTAATAAAATATTTCTTATAAAAATAAATTACATATTACATATATTTTCTTTTTTAGAATATCAGTGTCTGTATATTCAATGTGTTTCTGGTCGTCTTAATATTTTTAAAAAGCCCAAAATTATTTTAGGAAATAAAATGAAATTTAACCTAGAACGATTAGAAACATGTTTAATATATGGCCACTAATGTTTTATGTAGAAAAATATATTTGATATATAATTACAATCGTTAAAAAGTCTCAGTTGGTCGATAACATCTTAAAAATTGTAGCAAACTCAGGAATGTCCCTTTAAACATAATAATCTAGATATAAACTGCTAAATACTTTTTAGCTCCCATTTCTTGTCATTTCAGATTCAAATGCGGCATCTCATCACATGTATATAGGAATATGGCCATGGGTTGTCAGCGTAGATGCCTTGTTCTAGTCTAGCGGATATGAAATACCACTGTAAACAGGAAACATGACGTCACAGCCACTGATTCCGAGTGATGACTGGGAGTTGAACATTGTTCTTTTGAAGATAGCCAAAGAACTTGATAGCGGGGATTTGACTGCTATGAAATTCCTGTGCTCAGGTTAGATGTAATTTGGTAATAAATACATTATTAACATAAACAAAGACAATGTAACCCGATGCATCAAGGAAATATTTTGCGGTGTGGTGTGTGTGGGTGGGGGTGTTAACGGGAAAAGGGCACATATACCGACTAATTCGTCAAATAGGCATTCCAATGGGAAAAAACAACAAAAACAAACAAACGAAAAACAACAACAACAACAACAACAAAAAGCACAGCAATTTAAAAGAAAGAAACGGAGAACTGGAATATTTTTACCCAGTCCACCCCCTGGATCCGCCTCTGACAAACAGGGTTAAGTCTTGCATTGATTTATGCAGAGGTCACAGGTACTGTCTATCCAAGAAGCCAAATGACGTAAAGTTTCTATTCTTTGTAACTAACAATACGCTGCATTATTGTGTATGCTACCAGTGCGGAAGTATATGCGCGTCATTTCTACTTTACCTATAACTGGACTGCCACTCTCTAGACTAGTTTAACAAATGTAATCCTGCACAAGGCAACGCCCAGTGGTTACTTCGAGAATAGTGGCATGCTTCCATGCATCATTGTAAAAACGGCCTGAACCCGACCAAGTCTGCAGTCCCTGGACCCCGATTTCTAATTTTCTCGCGCCTAAGAATTGCCACAGGTTGCCAGCTCTAAAAATGGCATTATTTGCAGCATAGTCACGGCTGTTGTAAGCTATTTTAAAACTGATTTTTCATTATTAAAGTACACACGCACAAGCACAAGAACATGCACATTAACAGATAAATATCAACCTCCACTGAGGGGATTCAAACCACACTCAATACGAGAGTCCAGCGCTCTACCAACTGAGCTAATATGGAAATTCCCACTAGCTACTGCCAGTAGGAGCGCTTTATACCAACACTACAACATACTCCCCAATCAAGTGAAGTTACGTCCTAGAGCTGTGGGCCATGGGCAGTTGAATTGTTACAGGTCCTGACTGGGTTATAATTGTATTCTTGTGTTAAGAACACACCCAGTCCCTTCGTCGGCTCGAAATATAACTGAAAAATCAACCTCCACTGAGAGGATTCGAACCATGGACTCTCAGTACTAGAGTCCAGCGCTCTACCAACTGAGCTAAAAGGGAAATTGTCACTAGCTACTGTCAGTAGGAGCACTTTATACCAATACTACTACACACACACAAACACACACATACATAATACACATTATGTGACATACAGGGGTCGAATTTAATAATTTGTCGCCAACAGCAATATTTGAAAAAAAACATTACCATGGGTGAGACTGCCCATCAACGGCAATTTTGACTCGACTACGGTAGGGTTTTTTCAAAGTGACTTTTGCAGAAAATGAAAGGTTATTTTTAAGTAAGTAGACACATTTTAAAAGCACAAATGTTAAATACTAGCAGATAATATACACCAGGTATACAGGTACATTCAGTTTGCCATCGTCGAGGAGCTATACTGATGGCAGAAAGTTTTAACCAGTGGCAGAAAATTGCCATCGGTTACGCTCCCGAACTACGGCAATTTAAATCTCGACGACGGCAATTGTCGTCGGTGCCGTCGTTAAGTTCGAGCCCTGCATATAAACAATTCACACACATGCCTACATAAACACATGCTTACACATAAACACATACTTACACACAAACACATGCTTACATAAACACATGCTTACACACAAACACATGCTTACACACAAACACGCATAAAACACATATACACAAACGTAAACACACGTAATCACACAAACACACACACACACACACACACACACAAACACACACAAACACACAAACACACAGGCGCACGCACATGTTTTTTCATTCAGCGTGACACGCGATCGTTGTGTTTTATCACAGGCTGCAATGGCATACCGAAGACAGTGCTGGACCGACTGACGACTCCGGAGAAACTGTTCACCTACCTGCGTGAACGAAACATGCTGTCACGTGACAACCTGCTGCTTCTCCAGGCCTTTCTCTGGCACGTGGGCAGAAGTGACCTCATTGACGTCGCGGCGGAATATGCTGTGCAAGCAGGCGATACTCTGTATTTCTACGCACCAAACAGAGAACCTGGTAAACCCAAGACATTTTAACTTACAGAACAGGCCCTGGGCTCCGTTCAACGAAGCGATCTTAGCCCTAAGATCAACTTAAGTGCACAGGGTAGCTATGCGCCTAAGGTAATCTTAGGGCTGAGATCGCTTCGTGGAACGGAGCCCAGGGCCTCGTTTTATGAAGCGATCTTAGCGCCAAGATCACCCTGAGAGCATAACGTAGATGTTCACTTAAGGTGATCTTAGCACTAAGATCGCTTCGTAAAACAGGGCCCAGGGCAAGGTGTGGTGTGAGAAACTTAAAACAATACAAACAAGTGAATACATTTGCAAGCACATACACAATATAAATACATAGATGGATTGACAGATGAAAGAAGGAAATGTTTTTTAACACATTTTATTTACGGTTATATAGCGTCGGACTAATGGTTAAGGACCACACAGATATTAAGGGAGGAAACCAGCTGTCGCCACTTCATGGGCTACTCTTTTCGATTAGCAGCAAGGGATATTTTATATACACCATCCCATAGACAGGATAGCACATACAACAGCCTTTGATGTACCAGTCGTGGTGTACTGGCTGGAGCGAGAAATAGCCCAATGGGCCCACTGACGGGAATCGATCCCAAACCGACCGCGCACCAAGCGAGCGCTTTACCACTGGGCTACGTCTCACCCCCGGATTGATAGATGAAGACATATGATACATACATACATACATATATACTAGTAGTTAGACATATAGACATACAGACAGATATACAGGCAGGCAGTATAGACATACATACATACAGACATACATACAAACAGACAGAGATAGACAGACAGAGATAGACAGACAGACAGACAGACAGATGGATGGATAAATATTAGTAGATAGATAGATAAATAGATACCGACAGTCATATTTTCATCATCATCACAGTGACTAATTACTTTCTTTCACAGAAAATGGCTTCAAACATGTGAAATTTCACGTGAATGGAAACTTAGAAAACTTTCACCGGAAGGAACTAGAAAACATGCGTGCTAATGTTGCGCGACTCTTGTTCGTGCCGGCCAAGTTCGTGTTTCTGTGTGGCGTGGAACCGGCCAACAGTCTATTGCTCACCTTCATGCTTCACGGCGCATGCGTCGACAGACTGAAAACCGTGGTTCGAACACGAGGCGGTGACCTCAACGAACTTGGAATAGACACGCTCTATGTAGATAATGAAGTTATTGCTGTACAAGGTACGTACTGTAGGCCTACACATGTATAGTCCTTCCCACAGGGATCGCCTTTGTTCACAGTATGGAATTTACTACAAGTTATTTATTTTTGAGTTGATTGTTTTCTAAATTGCACACAAATAGTTCGAGGGTTTTTTTCTTCTTCTTCTTTTTATTATTTCCAAAACACGTTTACTTTTCTTCTTACGTCAAACCAAACTGAAATTATTTACAAATTAAAAAAAAAAATTGGTAGGATGGGACGGATTATCGTTCATACGGCGACGGCGTTGGAAGAGCGGTGGGTGGCACTAGTTACATCACCACATACACGCTCGCACGCACCCGCACCCCCCCCCCCCCCCCCCCACACACACACACGTTGAAAGGCTAATTTATAATTATGTAATTAACTCAAGAACAGGCCTATCCAAATAGTGTAATTCAAAAGTTAAATAATATCTGTTACAGTGTACCCTTCCCACACAGATACATTTTAAATGTTTCGTATAGTCCATTCTCTTGGCTTCGACTGGTTCTCTCGGCTGCTAATCCATAGTTGTAAGAAAGAAAACTTGAAAGAAACTGAAATGACTAAATAACTTTAGCACATAAACTTGACCCATATGATTTGAAGTTCAAATAATAAACTTCAAATAATTTATAGAACTCGTTCTTCATAAGACGGTTTTTCTGATACGAGTCACAAGAAAACCAGTTCTAGGAGCCAACTAAAGCGATTGTAAATTATAATACGTACAGCAATACAGGCTACTCATACCACGATACTAAACATCTGATAATACCCATCCATGATCTACTCTAGATATGCCTCTCCCTTCTCACAACATGTCTAAAGATCTCTTCAATGGATCTGACTTGCTAGGCTACTGTGTGCAACTCCTGCAATTAAGAAAATGGCCACGGCTAAAAAACAAAAAAACAAACAAAACAAAAACAATGCTATTGAAAAACAACCTGAATATAGTCCAAGGCAAAAAACGTGCCGTGAAGTATTAAAAACTCCACAGCAGTCTCCACGGTAGTGCCGATTGCCGTGGGCAACTGCAGGGGTTGACACTAAGGTATGTAATAAGGTTTTCACTGCTTGTTTGACATCAAATGTCCGATGTAGGCTACTCTTTGTGGTGCAGCGTCGCTGAACATTCATTCATTCATTAATTCACGTTTCAGAGCAGCAGAGTAATGGCGAAGTGGACGGTTCCACGTCAGAGCTAAGCAGCTTATTCCAGAAGACTGTCAAGCTGGAATCGCTGTTGGAGGAAACCGACGTCAGACTGCTGACGACACGAGAGGAAGTGCAGCGCATTGAAAGAATCGCTCACAAGTTGCAGAACAAGGAGAGCTACATCCGGGGCCTTCTGTGTGCCGCGTTAGAAAGCAAGCAGGCCTCGAGTAGGACAGACGGTGTTCTTGCCTTGGTGCAGACAGATGATGGCAGGATAATCATATGAGTTATTGTGTTGTGTGCACCAAGTACTGTCAGGGTCATGCATAGCGGTTTACGGGGAGGAACTAGTCCCCCTCCCCCCAAAAGTAAAAGAGTCCCATTTAGTTTAAAAGTACACGTGTACCCGTTTTGTCAAGTTAGAACCGATTCTACATTATTGTGCCAACATTCTCTTTACTGCCACCCCCCCCCCCCCCTCCCACAAACACACCCGAAATGTTGGGTTTGGTATGGCCCTGGGGACATATTTTATCCTTTATTAGTAAATCGAACAAGAGCCATTTCCCGTCATGGTGTCCATTCCTGGTTAACAATGAATGAACGAATGAATGAATGAATGTTTTACAACACCCCAGCACGAAAAATACATCGGCTATTGGGTGTCAAACTATGGTAAATGGACCACATCAATACAAAAATGCAAGAGTTAAATAAAACACCGTGTAAAGAACACAGATAGGTAAAATTAAAATTTAGAATAAAAGTCCGTACCACGAAAAAATCCTGGTTAATAATGTACATAATAATTATTGTCATATCCCTCTCGTTACAGTATTACTGCAGTGTGACGCTGCCTTTAAATCGGAGGCTGATCGAATGGGGCACCAGAATGGAATGGAAAGGAATGATTGTTTAACGTGCACATTCAGAGCAAGCTGTTGTAGTGCACGCCTGTCCTGGGCACAAGTGTTGGCCTCGGCCGGCTCCTCCGTCTAGGACAGGAAAGGTGGGGGTGGGTAGGAGGGGGACCGCCTTCACTGGAAGGTGCAAGGGAGCACCAGCAATGCGACCGTAGCCAGTAACAGGCGGGGGTGGTGGGGTGTATGGTGCTATGCAATTTGGAATGTCCCGTAGGAATGAGAATGGGTACGCATTTATGATGAAGGCATTTAAGCGCAATTTTGAACGGTCGATACATATAGGTTCCGAATTTAGTAGGCCGAAGGTAGCTCGTTAATTGGACCTATGTGGTGCTGACATGTCTCCCTAGGTTGCCTATAGTGGCCCTTAAAAGGGCCTGAACTGTTCAGCTCGTAGCATGACAACCCAGGGGAGACTCGAAGCAATTGTGCATTTCCGGGAGGTAAGGCCACAGGTCTTGGTGTTTTTCTTGGGTTCCATCTCCAGTCAATCCTTGGTTTGTCCTCTTGTTATCCTCCTCTTCCATCTCTCCCGTCTTATTGCCCGATACGCCTCCGCCGGTATTCTTTTGTCCAGCTCCCTCTGGGTGCATAGCAATTGTGTACTTGGAGCCGGTTTTCTTTTGTCCGACTTCTTATTAAGTACGGTGCTGGGCCATTATTTTATTTTATTTGTGGGCGGATGCATTGTAGAGATTATGTAGTTACGTGCGTGCTGTCTGTTTGTCGTCCCTATTTGGTGTTAAGGTTGTTCCTAATGTCTGGTGGTAGTGAAATACGGAAGTGTTTTCTGCACTCGGGTCACCATTCTTCGAGGTTAGGTCCTGTGGGGCACCAGAAGACCTGTCCCCTTTATATATTTAAGTGTCTCCTTATTAATTTTGGGCGAGATTTAGCTGAGTTGGTTGAGTACTCGCTTGAAGTGCTAGCGTCGCAGCATCGAACCACCTCGATGGATCCATTCAGCCGATTGGGTTTTTCTCGTTCCAACCAGTACACCACAACTGATCAAAGGCCGTGGTATGTGCTTTCCTGTCAGTGGGAAAGTACATATAAAAGATCCTTTGCTGCGTTAAGAAAAATGCTCTAGTGGTGTCGTTAAACAAAACAAACTTTAACCTTGTTATTAATTAATAATGATAATAATAAAAAATAATATTTTGGCTTTCTTAAAAATTTTTCGTCGAGTTGCCCTTTTCACGACTTTGCCCATGTAGCCTTTTTCTTTTAGTCTCCCCCATCCCCGAATGTTGTTTTCCAGGATTCGACTCGGGGGGGGGGGGGGGGGGGGGGGGGGGAACTAAGATTTACATAACTGCTTAACTCCACTGCCTGGGACCGACACCGGATATTGCTACTGTCGTGGAACACCATGGTACCACGACTGAACTACGGTAATACCATTGTTTTAACATACATGTATAATTTAGTTATCACTGATAATTAAGCAATATTATTTGAGATCTGTATTTAATACGTTAAACAATTACACTAAACACATAATTATAAGTAAACAGTTTAAACGTCTTTCGATATTGTGAGAAAAAAACAAAAAAACACTGGTATAGCAATTCGCCGTACACTGCCGCAGTTTAAAATGGTTTACAGGAAGTACCGTTATATAAACTTCCACGAACTTGAATAACAGTAAGTAAGCCCAAAAGTAAGTCATTAACAGAAGACAAAAAAAAAAATATCTAGTTATTTTGATAAGATTTATTGTTACGACAGTAGCAATATCCAGTGTCCGTCCTAAGTAGCGAATATGGTATGGGGTGTTAATTGCAGAGTCCTTGAACGCACACGTGCATATTGCCACGTGATGTTATCTTTAAAACATGGCAGACATTAATAGTAACTGTTCTTACTCGTGTTACTGGAATTTAAGTGCTTATGCATCTAGTTTCAACTAACCTTTCAGTCCGGGTGCGAAATAAATTAAATACATACATATTAAATGTAATTTCGATGAAGTATTAATATGCGAGAATGCAGTTACGCATAGTTAAATAATAAAGACACAGTGTCCATTTGAATAGCATTTCTTTTTAATCTGCATATTTTATGAATGGCATAACAATGACTACATTATATGATGAAATATTGTATATATATATCTACATTATCAAATCATTCTCAGGGTTCCCATTCAAGATGTAAATAAATCGATTTACAATCACTGCCCAGTTTGTTTTAACCTAAAACATGATTGTGTACATTAGAAATCGTTTCATTTTCCATTACACCATACTGTGTAGTAATAATTAATATAATTAGCTGATGCCCCCAGATAAATCATAACGCACACCAGCCATCACCAGGATTTCGAAGTTTCAACAATCAATGTATTTCCTTTAAAAGTCCAAGTGTTGCGTGATATCTGTACAGCCAATGACAGATATGTCACGTGATTTATCGAGGACACATAGCATGTCTTCCACCGTCCACCGGAAGTTGCGCGCCAGTGATGAAGGCGGCGTCGTCTGACGCCAGGAAAGCGATGGCACGTGCCACTTCGTCCGGCAGGCCTGGACGGCCCAGGGCGTGCGTCTCCTTGCTTCTTTCTAGAAACTGTAAAAAGAACACATCTATAATAAAATAACTGCAGTAGATGCCAGGAGCTGGAGTGGCATTTTTATCTGAGGAGATGCATAATCTACATAATGATAATGGGGGTGAGGGTAACAATTCCCTTCCTGCTCTCCATTCGTGCCTCCCATGCTTGTGAACAATGCAAATAGCACCAAACCCAGATCATTTACCCCTGCAATCAGACTCTCTGTGAGGGAAAACAAGGCCAATATCACAGAAATTATTCGGGATCTTTGACTCTTTTTTTTTATTGTTAAACGAAATGTTTCAGTTTTCTAAGATTAATTTTTACTCTCCTTAGTCTATGTCTAGAAATCGGGAAATCCTAAGAAGCCATGGCAAATTCTTTCCTTATCTACCTAGCCTATACTCTTATTATAAAATGCTCCATAACCGGAACTACTTAGTAACTCGTATTTAAATGTATAAACCGGCCTCGGTGGCGTCGTGGCAGGCCATTGGTCTACGGGCTGGTAGGTACTGGGTTCGGATCCCAGTCGAGGCATGGGATTTTTAATCCAGATACGACTCCAAACCCCGAGTGAGTGCTCCGCAAGGCTCAATGGGTAGGTGTAAACCACTTGCACCGACCAGTGATCCATAACTGGTTCAACAAAGGCCATGGTTTGTGCTATCCTGCCTGTGGGAAGCGCAAATAAAAGATCCCTTGCTGCCAATCGGAAGAGTAGCCCATGTAGTGGCGACAGCGGGTTTCCTCTCAAAATCTGTGTGGTCCTTAACCATATGTCTGACGCCATATAACCGTAAATAAAATGTTTTGAGTGCGTCGTTAAATAAAACATTTCTTTCTTTTTTAAATGTATAAATACCTTTGCATATACTTCATCATTCATACCTCCGCGCTTCTGTAACTCCGTGACAATGACGCCGGGGCTGTAAATACAGAGACTCCCTATACTCATACAAGTCTGTATCAGTTTACATATTTTATGGAAACTAGACTTTAATGGACAACCAAAAGCACAACACTACTGACGACTGAACGTGTTTGTCAAACATAACCATAAAGTCATCACGGGGACGAGCATTCGCACTCTCTCACACGAACCATTCTTTACAAGCTAATGCCTTTTGGCCAATCCACAGATCGTTAATTTGTGAACGGAAATAAATATTGGTTAAACCATCTTATTTTGCAGGGGCGGATCGGGGGGGGGGGGGGGGGGGGGCAGTGACAGTTATATATTTTATTATATATTAATTTTCATATTTTTTTACGATCCCCCTCCAAACCTCCCCCAAATTTCCCTTGGCATTTCGCCTTATGTCATTGGGGCCCCCCATAATGGATTTTCTGGATCCGCCACTGTTTTGTATGATGTATACTGCCATTACTGGACGCATATTGATCGCGAGCGTTCACCCCCCTGAACACTGCTATGCACAAACTGGGTGTAGTTCCTGACTATAGTGTTCAGGAGAGAGCGCTCTCACGTGCGCTTTGCAATTGATGATCGCGAGTGCTTCTAAATTTGAATACGTCATTCGTAATCATCAGTTGTATCGTCTGCATTACTGATGAATGTACAACGTATACACCTTGGTTTCCATTAGTAAATATGATATTGCCAACTCAATTTCCAGTCCACCTAACTTTCCATCGCGCTGTCAAAAGCATTCGTGTGATGATTCTGATGGCTTAAGTTAAATCTACGGACTCGGACGTAACAATTGATATTGGTCGGTGAGAACTCATGTCTATAGTTTTGAAAATACCATCTAAAAGTACACCAGCTGTCGCCTTGGCTGTCTTAGAGCTCTTGGAAAGGGTCAAGGCAATCCAAGGGTCCTCGATATTTCATAAGGATACTTAATAAACACGGTTAGCTTGTTCGCAACAGCACCGTACAAAATAGGAATCTTGTTTTGCACAGATGGAACAAAGAGTGATTGATTAAAAGTGCTAGATGCGGAATTCGATGACTAGGTTGCTAAGTGAGCATGTAGTTTTAATTGCACTTTATCCTATGACAGTAAATGAGAAACACATTTTGCAGCACAGGAAATAGGCGGTTACTTTCATTGGGTGGTAATTAACCTCCAATCAGCTTTCTCGCTAAACTGAACAATTCGGGGATTCCTAAATTGTGGATATCCTAGGCAACCGTCAACGGGTTAGGATGTAATTTAATGTTAGAGCACTCACCTCAAACTGATCGGTTTAATGCCAACCAATGCTCCACGACTGGTGTATCAAAAGCCGCGGTATGTGCTGTCTTCTCTATGGGGAAGTGCTTATTAAAGATCCCTAGCAGTTATTTGAATGGTGTAGTCTTCGTGATGGCAACACATTCCCTCTCCTTCGCAAAGGTAACGAGAGCTTTGTAAAGTACGCTTAAAGGCATATTGCCACAAACCACTAACCTATTTAATGGTCTAACAAACTATTACCTGAACAAAAATAACGTGATTTGTTCCTAAATGTACTTTATTCAACCATCTTCATAACCACCATACTTCATTTATTAATGATATTTTGTAAAAATAATTGAATTATGGCAATGGTCCATAATTCAAATACTAAAATTGCCGAGAGCGTTGACTAGGATTTCACTCCATCGTGGTTCAGTTAATGTGATGCGATAGCTACATGTAGATTTGGTTTCCAACAATTACTGTATTTTTTATTTATTATCCATTTTTTTTTAGAGAAATAAGGTCCTTAAATCCGTGACAGTATGCCTTTAAGTGTTGAAATGCTAGTAACCATGTATTGGACAACAATTGCGAAACGTTGTTATTAAACAAATATTGCATTTCATCTCGGAGAAGATTCTAGATTTGTTGCTTCCTATAAGCACAACAGCTGTTCACTTACTTCACACTGTTGACTCGGACTTGTTTAGGTGCTAGTTCTGAAAAACAAAGGACTTTCCATTATTAAAGCCGTGGAATTTGAATTTTACAAAGATAAAATGAATACACTCTAGTGACAAATTAAAATAACATCCCGTTTTCATTTTATAAAACATTAATAAGAAATGTGTCCAATATTTTTCATCAAGCATGATTAACACAGGGGTATGAAGAAAGACGGGTTGTTCTAGATGGAAACCGTTAATACGTTAATGTTAATTTATTGTTATACATTCAAATTTCGTTATCTTGACGTTGAAGGGATCGAAACTAACAGCTCGAGATAACAATGTTCGAGATAAATATAACTTTTTTTTATGAATATTGTGCTCGACCTCGTGATATCCTGGGCGAACGAGATACCAAAGGTCGAGATAACCAGGTGATGTATATTATAAGTATTAACACTGAATAACAAAAGAAACGCAAATTTTTATTTAGTTTTCTTTAATTTAACATTGATCGGTTTAAATCCCATTATTGTTTTGTATCTATTAAAATTATCATTGTCTCTTGAACATTTTAGACGCATTTAGGTCTATTTACCAAATTAACTGTATCATAAAGATACATTTAATATTAATATTTAATATTCAGCCAGGAAATTAAAAATAAAAACACAGAAAACATATATATATATATATATATATATATATATATATATATATATATATATATATATATATATATATATATATATATATATATATATATATATATATATTCGCGTTTCTTTTGGCGTTCAATATATTTAAAATAAAACCAACCTACCAAGGGCACAACACCGTGTAAACTGGTCTATCGCACTCTTTGACATACAGTAAGCTAGCACACCAGGGAACTAAAACGAAAGGCAAGTCTTATGAAAGACGGTGACCATAGTTTTCGAAGAACGTATAAAACCAAACCTGAATTACAACAGACAGCATGACAACAAGAAACACGTTGGATCTGCCAGCATTGGCAATTTAGTCAACACGATGTAAGTAACGTGTAAGTCATAGGTCAAAAAGCAGTAATAGCTGAACATATTTCGTGTTGCCTAGTAACTAAGTGATCATGAAAACAATTTTCAATGATAAAGGGTCAGGTCATCCATAGAAAAGAACCATAGTTTGACACCCAATAGCCGATATATTGTTTGTTCTGGGGTGTCATTAAACATCTATTCTATTCTATTCCACAGAAAAGATTTCGTTTCCCTAATGCTAGGATCAGACTGTCAACTACCAGCAGAAAGTTGGCCAACACGACTGTTGTGTTGTAACCCCCCCCCCCCCCCCCCCCCCCCCCCCCCCCCCCAACTCCCGACTAATGGGTTATTAACAACTAATGGGTTATACGACGTAAATCGAATTGTAAGAGCGCTCAAACTACCAAGTGGACAGTCCAAGAAGTTGTGAGAGCAGAAAGTTGGCCAACTTTGTGTTGGGAGTTGATAGTCTGGTCCTAGCGTAACTAAACTCATGATTTGAGTATTTCAACTCATCTGCAGTATTTTATAGCGCCTGTGAGGGGGAATTGGGTGAGTGAGGTCACAGATGCTGTTTGTTCAAATTCATATAATAATACCTGCATTTGTCGTGATGAGGGGCGGGCCGTACCCTAGTGGTAAAGCGCACGCCTGATGCGCGGTCGATCTAGGATCAATCCCCGTCGGTAGGCCCATAGGGCTATTTCTCGTTCCAGCCAGTGCACCACGACTGGTATATCAAAGGCCGTGGTATGTGCTAGCATGTCTGTGGGATGGTGCTTATAAAAGATCCCTTGATACTAATGGAGAAATGTAGCGGGTTTCCTCTCTATAACTGTGTCAAACTGACCATATGTTTGACATCCAATAGCCGATGATTAATAAATCAATGTGCTCTAGTGGTGTCGTTAAACAAAAACTTATTGTGATGAATTTTACTTGCACAATGCAAGAAATTGCATTCCACGGGCCTGTAGGAGCAACATCTGGAGTGGGGAGGGGCACAATCTCTAGTGGAGGGGCACAGTCTATAGTGGGGTTAGAGGGGCACAAGCCAGATTTTATAATGTTTATTTATATAAGAGTATGACGGAAAACACACATTTTCATCCTACAGGCCTCTTTTAGGACATTTAGGGTCTTTTTCTATTTCGCTGGAGCATGCCCCTGAACTCCTCTAGACGTCGTGAAAAGACAATGTTTTTAAAAATAGTTGAATTTACCAGGAATTGTATTGATGACTTTTACTTGAAGAACATTGCGTTCCACGACATCAAATTTCACGCCTTCTATCTCGACTTGACACAGTATATATTTAACTAAATCACATGCAGGAGCAAAGAGATGATGGCCGAATTTACGAAGCCTGTTTTTCTTAGACGCAGGTACATATAGTGTTTACGCATTGTAAATGTATGTAGTGACACGCGTGTAAGACATAAACAGGCTTGGTAAATTCGACCCGATGTGTTTGGGTCACTATTATTATATTGGGATGAACAACAACAATAAAAAAAACCTAGTAAAAAAAACCCTCCAAACACCCCCCCCCCCCCCCCCCCCCCCCCCCCCCCCCCCACAAACAACCTTAAAGTGCCACTCAAAATATACAGTTCTTAAGGTATGAATATAATCTGAACAAAATTTAATTTCAAAGTTCACTCTCAACGTTCGATAGCGTAGTTAATAATATCAGCTTTGCCATTAGTGGTAAATGTGTGTGTGTGTGTGTGTGTGTGTGTGTGTGTGTGTGTGAGTGAGTGAGTGAGTGAGTGAGTGAGTGAGTGAGTGAGTGAGAGAGATCTAGAGAGGGAGAGAGGGGGGAGAGAGAAACCTAGAGAGAGACAGAGACACACACACACAGAGAGAGAGACAGAGAGACAGAGAGACAGACAGACAGAGAAAGAGCGAGAGAAAGAGATCTAGAGACATAGAGAGAGAGAGAGCTTGCAAAATGTATTGGGTACCTGTTAAACCAACTACTACAATTTTATGCGAAACTAGGGTTGTTGTAAAAACATCCAGCTGTATCGGATGTATGCGGCCATTGGAACTGATTGAACGCTGGAACGCTTTATGTTTCGACAGCCTGCACCACCAGGTTGGATTCTTTTTTAGCGAGATTCCTTGCCTCCACGTCATTTCTCCGTCTGACTGTCGGACTAGTTTTTTCCGTGACTCGTATGACGGCCATTCTGCAGAACGCCACGGTTGTTCGCGTTTAGTCTCTACATGTCCGAGCCTGTCCTAGCAGCACTGGAAGATTGACCGCCCCACTCTAACAAGAAATAGGAAGCGGGGTCGGCCCCTACTACTCTTTTTCTAGACTTTACGTTGCTTTATAGTGATACCATCTCGTATCCTCCGGAGTCTAGCCCGTCCGCACCACTATACCAACCCATGACGACTGGACTATACCCTAGTCTGATACTCTCTCTCTCGTTCAGACGGATCCGGCTTCTCCAGATCTGTATTTCAGCACAGCACTACACCTTCAACGTCTATCGACTGTCAATCTAGGGGTTTTCTTGACGGGATGCAACCCATCTCGTCCCTTTAAGCTGTACACCCAAACGGCCTTAACGAGGCCACTCGCGTGGACATATCGATCGGACTTTAAACTTTTAGACCTGCGTTCAAAATTTTATGTCGAAATTACTCTCTTTTTTTAAATATTATTAAATAGTCCGATCCTCTCTTCTTTCTCTTATTTAAATTCGGACTGTCCTTCTAAAATGCTCCAAATTATATAAATATTCGGCCGAGCAGTCAATTCTTTTTTATTTTTGGCTTGTAAACTTTTAATTTTTTTTATTTAATCTATTAACTTCTTTACTAATTGCTATTTTCAAAATTCTACCCATTTTCATCCCCCCCCCCCCCCCCCCCCCCCTTTCCATCCCGAGTCAGGCCACCGATCTTATCGGAGATCGGACTCGGTATGGACGTGTTCGAAACCCTAGTGGTATATGGGCACGTTAAACTAGTTATCATCATGTATCGAAAATGACCCATGGAAGGTTCCACTTTCTTCACTTAATACTTTGGGGGAGGGGGTTGTAGTATATATGTTTATGGGTCATAATTTGGTTTGTATATTGCGTATGCACGTAGTACTTTTAACCACATCCCTTAACATTGTCGCCTATGGGATTTTATTTGGCATATATAGACTATCTAGATAGGCCTACTTACAGCCCTTATTCCGTTCACACTGGACACGTTCACAATATTGCCCTTCGTGGCAGTTAGGTGCGGAACCGCCAACATCGTCAGGTGATAGACAGACCTGCAATTAGTATATCATTACAGGTAACCATCTTAATTAAAGGTTTGTTAGCAGAGGGTTAGGTGTGACAGGATGTCAACTAAGTATTAACATTAAAGTTTAAACCATCACAATTTAATATTAATACTAAACACCATGTTACATCTTAATATTAAACATAATCACAATTTAATATTAAACACCACAATAATTTAAAGTCTGTCATAAATATATATATATATATATCAATATTAAACACCATAGCCGTATACAGACAAAAAGGGAAGGTTTAAACTAAAAGGGATATTTTGGGGGAGTATTTTTCTGTAGTTACGGCCATAAACACCTTTTCACAAACACCATGTCATAGTTTTAATAGTAAACACTATATCACCAGGGTTTCTGCCAGAGGGTAAAACGGGTATGGCGCCATACCCAATGTTTTTATTTTTAAAGTTAACTTTTTCACAAAATTAATTACTCTTATCATTACTGTATGATTTTCTTAACCCTAAACCTAAACTTAACCCATTTTCATTCAGGGGGATGCCCCTCATACTCCCTGTTGACTGTGGTTGCATTTAATTCCAAAAATTTCTTTCTGGCAGAAACACTGATCACCTATGTATCAATATATATTAACCCACACTATATTAATATTAAAAGAGTCCCTTCTCACAGCGTACCTGGCGTTAATAATGTTAAATACCATGTCATATTTTAATATTAATCAACACATCATATTTTAATATTAATCAACACGTCATATTTTAATATTAATCAACACATATTTTAATATTATTCAACACGTAATATTTTAATACTAATCAACACGTCGTATTTTAATACTAATCACACATATAATATGATATTAAACAACTAAATATGAACATTAAATGATTAAATAGTCTATAATATAATTAACCTGACGTTAATAATATTAAATACCATATATTTTTAATAGTAATCACCATAATCACACATATTTATCAATATTAAACATTAAACAACAGAATATGAACATTAAATGATTAAATAACCCATCACCCAACTCACCTGACGTTAACATTAAAAAGCCTATCATATTGTTCTAGCGAGGTGTTCTCTACGGATCCACTCTCCAGAATACCTGCACAGTTAACCTGTAATCATCAGATAATAGTAATAATACCATATGGAAGCAAAGTATAGTGTATAATGTAAGAGTATAGTGGTTAAAGTTTATCAAGTGTAGTTCAAGGAGCTATTTTGTGGCATAACAGCAGAATTTGTGAAACATCGCAAGTTGACATATAAGGCAACAGACCACAACTAATTACACTATATGTTTCTATATCGCGTCAGTGGCTATAACATATTTATTAATATTAGTAGGCCCATGGATTTTTGTATGTACCTTTGCCTGCCTGAAGGAAATATACCCAGAAAAGGACAACCCCTGTTGTCCAGCTCTTTCTCCCAGTATATTGGTTTGAACACACCCACCCACTAAACCTGGCCGGAGTACACCCATTTTACACAAAAAGCACTACTTTTGCATGGGCCGGAATTACCACAAACAAGTCTTCAATGTCAACAAGTTACACATGTTTACAAACTACATGCTCTCCGCTGTCAACTTCAGTCCAATAGTTGCCACTTCATAGCTGCCATAAAATGATCACAGTCAAACAGCAGACTACACGCGCGGACAAATTTTTGGATTCCGGACAACCAAATGGGAAGATAACTGTGATCTGTGGCCATAAGGCAACGCCGCACAATTTGAGTGTCTCGTACGAGAATAGCTGACTGAAAGTTAAAGTTTGTTTTGCTTGACGATACGATCAAACAGTGGCATAGCGTGGGTTGCCAGCGCCCGGGGCAAGGCGAGTATTGCGCCCCCTAAGCAGTGGACCGTCAGCACTCCCCGAGTCCCTTCCACCAGTCCAGAATTTTGCGCTCGGGGCAACCGCCCCGGTGGCCACGCCCACACTACGCCACTGCCAGCACATTGATTTATCGATCATGTTGGATTAATAAATACATTTGGATTAATAAATCAATGAGTTCTAGTGATGTCGTTAAACAAAACAAACGAACTTTTATTTTTGTTTAAGATTTTAATACTAATTTTTTTAATCATATTTTAGTATGTGCATGTGTATACATACACCAGACTGTACGCCCAATAGCATGAACATGACTGCATGCCTCAAATCATATACAGCCTAGACATGTATTACAAGTCAATCATCATAGAAATACGGAACCTTTTCTATAAATTAGCTCATTGGAATGCTTGTGTTAAACATAAGCGAAGCTTTCAAAGTTGTTAAAACCGATAATCATAGAAATACAGAACTAATTGTAGGCCTATAAACGTAAAGGAAAAGGGGAAAGTAAACGTGTTTTCCAAAATAGTTGAAGCACTGTCCCTAGCATTCTTCACCCATTTTCAGTACGAATATTCCAGCCATCTCCTGACCAAAGGGACGTACAAGCCGTAAAAATGCACACCAAGTTTGGTTAACTTACAAACCTTTAACACAATTGTATAACGTTACAAGCGAGCGAGAGAAAGAGAAAAAAAGGTCTGTGACGTTGAAACAGTGAAATATCGTTAAACACAGACTAAAATTCGACTCCATAACTGGTAATCTCTCAGAAGTCCGTGCGGTTTTAAAAATGAAAATATGAAAAATGCATTTTGCGGTATTAGAAACACCAGGATGACCTGAAACACTTCAGTTGTACGGAAATGGATAATCTAAACAATAAAATATAAGCAATGTTTGATTTCAGTGATCATAAACGGCTCTAATAATGGAAAATATGCCTTAGTGTTTAAAAAATAGGGGCTGTCCCTTTAAAAAGTCTCCCATTTTTATTTATTTTTTCCTACCTGGAAAAGACCCTTATTACTGTACCCCGAACATGTTTATACTGCCACCCCTCTTAAGTGAGGCTAAGTGCGGCCCTGTCCCACCTGCCCTTGTTATCAATACATCGTCTAGAACTGACAAAAATGTGAAGATGTCCCTGTCCCACCTGCCCTTGTTATCAATATTTTGTCTAGAACTGACCAAAATGTGAAGCTGTCCGAAGTGTTCTATCGTCTCCTTCATTATCTTTTTCGTATCTTCCTCGTTACACAGATCACCCGACACCAAGAAAGGCTGAAACAATAATACATTATGTTCTATAACCTCGAACATTAATAAAACATGGAACTTGTAACTTAATAGAAGAAGCGCGTGGGGGGGGGGGGGGGGGGGGGGGAGGGGGGGGGACCCAACGGTGTTCGAACCAACAAGATTCTACTGCAAATATATATATATAGTGCATACGCGAGTGCGCGCACACACACACACACACACACAAGATAGACCGTGTTGTGTGTGTGTGTGTGGTCCAGTGGTATATCAAATGGCGTGGTATGTGCCGTCCTGGGAGAATTCATACAAAATACCCTGCTGCTAATGGGAGAATTCATACAAAATACCCTGCTGCTAATGGGAGAATTCATACAAAATACCCTGCTGCTAATGGGAGAATTCATACAAAATACCCTGCTGCTAATGGGAAAATCCATACAAAATACCCTGCTGCTAATGGGAAAATGATGCTGGTTTTCTCTAAGACTGAGTAAATGTTTGATTATTGGACAATAGCTGCTGGTTAATAAATCAGTGTGCTCTAGTGGTGTCGTTAAACAAAACAAACAAACAAACGTATTGGCGGTAGAGAGTCAACGTCGTCCTTGTTTGCCTGAAATAACTTCTAACTGGGTATGATGCTACAATTTCAGCTGCTGCTCGCTATATCCCTACCAATATATTTTTTTTTTACCTTCCACAAACAGAAATAAGAAAACAAAAAACAAAATAATAAATAATAAATGGCAACCACCATAAAAACAAATAATAATAATAACAACAAACAAAACAAATAAAAACAAAACAGAATATTCCCGTATTTGACGAAATTTGATATACGATTCACACACACACACACACACACACGCGCGCGCGCGCGCACCCTACCCCCAATCAATATACCCCTACACATGCACCGCAGCACGTCCCTGGAACTATTCTACATACTTTCCGAGATGGAGACGACAGTTTTTCGCATTTCTCTCCCACTTGTGTCAAGTTGTCAATTTTTCGCCCTGTCAGAGCCAGCGAAGCACCCAGTTTGGAAAACAGGACCGCCGTAGCAGCACCGATACCGGAGCTGGCACCTGTTGAAACAAATCATACTGCAGGCTAGTTCATCAAGATTAACCTTGAATGCACGTGCAAGCACAAGCCAAGACACAAAGCTTGTGCTTGCACTTGCATTCAAGGTTAATCTTGATGAACTAACTGCAGGGAGCCGAAATGCACACCAGCCCCAACCCCACTCCGCAGTGCATTCAAGTGTCCTATTTTCCCCCCTCATTTAATTGTTGCAGTTAGGGTTTTGTTTATTTATTGGTATAATTTATTTATTATTATTATTTATTATTGTTTTATTAGTAGTAGTAGTATTCCATTTGGATGCCCTTTTGATGAGTTGGTCCATGTGCACTTTTACAGTTAGTCCCCCACTCAACCCCGCCGCATTTTCTGGATCCGCCCTGCATCATTTATTCGTCGAAAGTAACCTTTTTAAAAGTTGCATCCCCATTAAAATAATTCCCTAGAAAACTCCAGCACCCACCCCTGTAATAAATCATGTGCACAGTACTTTAATAATATTAACGCCTTACTAAAACAGGTTTGACACGACCCCGCGAAAAGCCCATATCCGTCATACATATCAGGTACAAAGTATACGTGCACTGTAAGCCTGCGTATTAAATATTACACAGTTTACAACAACAACATCAACCACAACCACGTCAACATGCAGCCGTTCACTGAAACAGCGCTGACGTGTTAACAAACCCGTTATTAGAGCCACTTTTCCCGATAAGCTGCTGACCGTGGTCGCCATTATGGAAGAAGTTAGGCGGGGTTGTCTCAAAAGTGTTTTAATAATAATTATGCTATTCCATGTAAATTAGTATATTTAATAAACATTTTTTAATTTGGGATTCTTAAATATATTAATGACTATTCATGTAGATAGAATCACATGGTCAGTGGTCATGCTGATATGATTTTTGGCACAAAGTCAAACTAGTTCAAGTTGTCCCCAGTTTTAAGTCAGACTCGGACTAGGCACAAACTATTGATAACAGAAATGGCGACGGGTCAGACAAGTTTAGGTCGTTTAAATGGCAAGATTGCCCTGAACAGGTAATGACAAGTTTATTTTCATGCGTAAATGCAGAACTAAGTCCATTGTTTTCAACAGTTCATCAAGATGAACCTCGATCTACGTCGTTATTTATCGATGTTTTCAGTGGCGGTAACTGGTTTTGCCCACGGTCCGTTTCGAATTTCATTCGGTTAGTTCGTACCTAATATGTTTCGTCCAAGTCATTTCATCCCTGTTAATGTCGTTCATTATTTTCATTTTTGCCTTAAATAGCTTTGAATATTACTTTTACTGATTCATAAGTAATAAATTAATTTGTTATTAGATTTTTATGTTTGTATCCAAAGAAGGTTCAAGCACGCTATCCTAGTGACATGCATATACCTCGATCTGAGCTGCCTGTTGTAGATCAATGACCTACTTATAAGTGGTCAGTGTGTGTGTGTGGGGGGGGGGGGGGGGGGTGTTACGTATAATGGCCGTTGAATGAAACCCGGTACCGGGAGGAGAACCCAGTACCTACCAACCGTAAGTCCGATGACTTAACCACTAGATACTACCGATGCCGGTTATTTTCGCTTTTTTACATGTTATTTTATTATTATGTCACAAGGCAATAACACATAATACAGGCACGTGTACAGGAAGTTTAGCGGGGGCAGGGGGGGGGGGGGGTTCTAGAGTGTGTCGAGCGAAGTTTATAGGGGTCGAGTCATGCTCCCCCGAACAATATATTGGAGGGTGGAGGACAATTATCTTGAGCAGGGAGGAATTTCAACCCCAGAGACCATTCCCCTGCACACACTCGTGTACTATTTATATTTATGTGTGATTGATTGAAAAATCTCACATGATTGGCTACTCCTAGGTGATGAACCGGTCGCTATAGCCATACCATCTAATGAAATAAACATGATCAAAATTGATTTCTCTGTGACGTATGATAGCTTGAGACTGATTGCTCTGTGACGCATCAGTTTACAGCAAGCGCCGTAAATAAGTTTTAGTTGGAAAAGACGTTTAAATTGCTTTTAAACCTCAATTTTAAAGATTATATAAGGCCAAACAAATTCAATTTCTGGTCTCTGGTCAGCGCGCGTGTCGATTTTTACCATCGCTCGTCAACATTTAAAAAAAAATAATAATAATAATCCCGCGATATGACGTCGATTTTTTAAAGAGTAACCTGTCGGTTGTACATAACCCCCCGTGCTACTGTTTAGGGAAATATTTAGGATGCAAAGGCAAAGGAGGGGACACCATGGTCATTGAGGATGGACCAAGGCAGATGAGGAGGACGAGAAAGAAGAAAACTACACATACCCACATTTTCTGTGAAATCCATGCTTTAAAAAAAAAAGCAGAAAACCCCCCGCCTCGCAGACATATATATATATATTACTACTCAAAAGAATTTAAGGGTCAAAAATATATAACCAAATAAGTTTCAGAGTGTATTAGATTGATGATGTAAACTACACCAAAAATTTAATTTATTGTTCCATATTTACAAAAACCCACAAATAAACGTCACTGTATACAAGAAAGTCACATGACATGCTGTCAAAGTTGAAGGTTGTCAAACATGGATTTTACACATTAGAACATTCGTTTAATAGTGTGTGAATCCACCCCTGGCGCGAATACACTCGACACATCGTTGCCTCATGCTGTTGATCAGACGTCTGAAGAACTCTTGGGGAATGGCCTGCCACTCTGCCATAAGAAGTTGACCCAGATCATGAAGGTTGGCCGGAGGGGCATGGCTATCCCGAACTCTCCTGCCTAATTCGTCCCAGGCGTTCTCTATTGGGGCCAAGTCAGGCGAATATGCTGGCCAATCCATCCTGGCGATACCTTGTTGTCTGAGAAAGTCCGTTACCATCCTGGCGCGGTGGGGTCTGGCATTGTCATCCTGCAGAACTGCCCCGCCGCCAGTCTGCTGAAGGCCTGGGAGAACCAACGGCCGGATAATCTCATTCAGATAGCGGATTCCATTCAGATTGCCATCCACCACATAGAGGGGGATCCTATGGTGGATAGAGATGCCGCCCCACACCATGACGCTGCCACCACCGAAACGGTGACGTTGTCTAACGTTAACGTCAGCGAAGCGCTCCCCAGGACGTCTGTAGACACGAACCCGACCGTCGTTGAACTGGAGACTAAACCTGGACTCATCAGTGAACATCACTCGACCCCACTGAACACGTTGCCACCGCAGATGAAGTGTGCACCAGTGACGTCTGGCCGTTCTGTGACGTGGTAGGAGTGGTCGTCGAACAGCCTGGCGATGGCAGCGTAGATTATTGGCTCTCAGACGATTGCGTATGGTTTGATCAGACACTCGAGTTCCAGTCGCAGTCCGCAGATTGTCACGTAATCGGAGTGCAGTGGTTGTGCATTGACGTAGAGCCATATTGGTGATGTAGCGGTCCTCTCTATTTGTAGTGCTTCGAGGTCTTCCCGAACGTGGACGATTCCGAACAGAATTCGTTGCTTGGTACCGTTGCCACAGTCGGCCAACGACACTCTGACTGACACCAAGTCTCAGAGCAACATTTCTTTGCGTATTGCCATCCTGAAACCAAGCAATAGCCCTTCCTCGATCTTCGATAGTCAGTTGAAGTCGTACCATTGTCGAATTTGGAGTGTGCACCGTACACGAACGCAAGCTCCAATTATACGGAAATTAAGCATTGGGAACATGGAATACACGTGCAAAGCGTGCAAATGAAGCGCTTTGTGAAAAAGCAAGTTATGGGCACTTAGCAGACCTTTCGCTTTCGCCCTAATTTACATGCAAATGTAAGCATGTTTTCGCCATTAGAACTAGTCGACAGTGTCAATGACAGTGGATTTTAATTCATTTATGGGTTGCTTAGACCCACTTTCGTCAAAATGGAACAATACCATGCGTGACATTATGGTCTAGCTAATATAATTGACATTCAGAAAATAATGTCGAAAATATCGTCTGACCCTTAAATTCTTTTGAGTAGTATATATATATATATATATATATATATATATATATATATATATATATATATATATATATACCGAAGAGCATTGAAAACGCACCACCAGTTCATAACAAATGTGAATGGGGCCTATATCAGCATTTAAAATATCAATGAATAAGTACTGTACTACTTTATACACCATGCATATCGACGAATAACTTAAAAAAACGATTGCCTTAACACTCCATGAAATACAACACTAAAACACAACATATTGCCTGCATAGCATGAAAAACGTAAATTATCAATATTCCATCTATTGCTGTTCACAACAAAAACATTTATTGCTCAGATATTCGTTTCGAAATCCAAACATTTCTTGGTGGTGTGTTTTTAATTCTGCTCAGCATATATATGAGTGAATTGTGAACAATCCTGCAACATTTGGTAATTATCGGACCATTTGGAGAATTGATTTAATTATTGAATGGCGAGTCCGATAATTACCAAATGTTGCAGGATTGTTCACAATTCACTCTAGTCCATTGTGAGTAAGTGATAGGACACACCACCAAGGTCAAGGTCATCTGGTGTCAATACCGGGTGTGGCCTCCGCGTGTGTTGACAACTGCCTGGCACCGCCTGCCCATTGAAGCAACCAGAGTACGGATGACGTCCCGGGGGATGGTGGCCCACTCGGCCTGCAAGGCTGCTGCCAGCTCGGGCAGGGTCTGGGGCTGTGGTTGTCGCTGTCGGAGGCGTCGGTCCAACTCGTCCCATAGATGCTCAATTGGGTTCAAATCCGGTGATATCGATGGCCAAGGAAGGACATTAATGTTGTTGTTCTGTAGGAAAGCCGTTGTGAGACGTGCTGTGTGAGGCCTGGCGTTGTCATGTTGGAACACTGCGTTGGCGTTGGCCATAACTGGAACGATGTGTGGCCGGAGGATCTGGTCAATGTAGCCCTGTGCATTCAGGTTGCCCTTCACGTGGACCAGGTCAGTTCTGCCAGTGTGTGAGATGGCTGCCCACACCATGACACTACCCTCGCCGAATCTGTCCACTTCCTGCACGCAGTTTGCCGCATAACGTTCACCACGACGCCTATACACGCGACATCTTCCATCATGACGTCGGAGCAGAAATCGGGACTCGTCACTGAACCACACCTGTCTCCATCGCAGTTGAGGCCATTGTCGATGAATCTGGCACCACTGCAGTCGGAGTCGACGGTGTTGTGGTGTTAAGATGACACCTCGAACTGGACGTCTGGCACGAATTCCTACCTCACGTAGGCGGTTCCGTACGGTCTGGTCGGATATCCTGCGCAAACCTGGTATTGCTGCGGCTGTGGAGGTGGCAGTAGTCAATCGTTCCCGAAGGTGGCGTACCCGGATGTAGCGGTCCTACCCGGGGGTAGTGACCCGTGGTCGACCGGATCTAGGGAGGTCACGTGTTGATCCATGTTGCTGGTAACGGTCCCACAGTCTGGAGATGGTGCTTGGGGACACATGGAATGCCCTGGCAACGGCCGTTCTGGATTCGCCTGCGTCTAGTCGGCCGATGGCATTGTTTCTCTGCGGTTCACTGAGACGTGGCATGTCCTGGATTGTCAACTGTCGGCCAGATAAAGAGGCCAGGCAACCGAACACCCTGCACTTTTATACTGTCGGTGTTCATGTTGCACGTGCAGACAACGCACGTGCAGTGGTGACATGGTTTGCACGTGGCTGCGTTTTTGCGAATATTCACATTTTGGAACTTTATTGTACAGTAGCTGCGTTTTATCGAATGTAACCGTGGGAATGTGTTTGGGACATGCAATGACCTTATATTCACAAAGCATGAACCGGTAGGAAACATAAAATCGGAGTTATAACCCATTTGTACCCTTTTGCGTTTCTTTTTTTGAAGAGTATATATATATATATATACGTTACGTTCCAAGCGTCAGGTTCTTCTCCCCCCATATATATATATATTGAAAACACACACACCAAGAAATGTTTGGATTTCGAAAAGAATATCTGAACAATAAATGTTTTTGTTGTGAACAGCAATAGATGGAAGACTGATAATGACAACAAACAAAAAAGGATGCACATAATCATTGACTAGTTTTAATTCATCTACGTATGAAAGACACGTGGGGTCACAATGAAAAGATAATAGCGCGTATGACCACCATCTGCAGCATATATATATATATATATATATATATATATATATATATATATATATACTCTTCAAAAGAAGAAACGCAAAACCACATTATCGTAACATTTGGAGAATTGATTTAATTATTGAATGGTGAGTCCGATAATTACCAAATGTTGCAGGATTGTTCACAGTTCACTCTAGTCCATTGTGAGTAAGTGATAGGACACACCACCAAGGTCAAGGTCATCTGGAGTCAATACCGGGTGTGGCCTCCGCGTGTGTTGACAACTGCCTGGCACCGCCTGCCCATTGAAGCAACCAGAGTACGGATGACGTCCCGGGGGATGGTGGCCCACTCGGCCTGCAAGGCTGCTTCCAGCTCGGGCAGGGTCTGGGGCTGTGGTTGTCGCTGTCGGAGGCGTCGGTCCAACTCGTCCCATAGATGCTCAATTGGGTTCAAATCCGGTGATATCGATGGCCAAGGAAGGACATTAATGTTGTTGTTCTGTAGGAAAGCCGTTGTGAGACGTGCTGTGTGAGGCCTGGCGTTGTCATGTTGGAACACTGCGTTGGCGTTGGCCATAACTGGAACGATGTGTGGCCGAATGATCTGGTCAATGTAGCCCTGTGCATTCAGGTTGCCCTGCACGTGGACCAGGTCAGTTCTGCCAGTGTGTGAGATGGCTGCCCACACCATGACACTACCCCCGCCGAATCTGTCCACTTCCTGCACGCAGTTTGCCGCATAACGTTCACCACGACGCCTATACACGCGACATCTTCCATCATGACGTCGGAGCAGAAATCGGGACTCGTCACTGAACCACACCTGTGTCCATCGCAGTTGAGGCCATTGTCGATGAATCTGGCACCACTGCAGTCGGAGTCGACGGTGTTGTGGTGTTAAGATGACACCTCGAACTGGACGTCTGGCACGAATTCCTACCTCACGTAGGCGGTTCCGTACGGTCTGGTCGGATATCCTGCGCAAACCTGGTATTGCTGCGGCTGTGGAGGTGGCAGTAGTCAATCGTTCCCGAAGGTGGCGTACCCGGATGTAGCGGTCCTGCCCGGGGGTAGTGACCCGTGGTCGACCGGATCTAGGGAGGTCACGTGTTGATCCATGTTGCTGGTAACGGTCCCACAGTCTGGAGATGGTGCTTGGGGACACATGGAATGCCCTGGCAACGGCCGCTCTGGATTCGCCTGCGTCTAGTCGGCCGATGGCATTGTTTCTCTGCGGTTCACTGAGACGTGGCATGTCCTGGATTGTCAACTGTCGGCCAGATACAGAGGGCAGGCAAGCGAACACCCTGCACTTTTATACTGTCGGTGTTCATGTTGCACGTGCAGACAACGCACGTGCAGTGGTGACATAGTTTGCACGTGGCTGCGTTTTTGCGAATATTCACATTTTGGAACTTTATTGTACAGTAGCTGCGTTTTATCGAATGTAACCGTGGGAATGTGTTTGGGACATGCAGTGACCTTATATTCACAAAGCATGAACCGGTAGGAAACATAAAATCGGAGTTATAACCCATTTGTACCCTTTTGCGTTTCTTTTTTTGAAGAGTATATATATATATATTATGTTCCAGGCCTCAGGTTCGGTTTCCCCACTGATGGGGCTGTTCTTTTACTATTTATTTGATTGTTTGTAGGAGCAAGTTCTGGTATCGGTGCAGGAACTGCCATATTGTTTGCTAAATTCGGTGCCAGACTTGCAATCACTGGCAGAAATGCAGACAATCTCAGAAAAACTGCCTTGGAATGCCAGAGTCACGGACAAGAAAAGGTAATGTGAATTGCCATATCAGCTAGGGACAATATTTTAAAATCTTAAGTAACAAAAACATCGGTTCATGTGATTTTTACTTGGGTAACCCATTATCAATCCCCTACCAGTCCAACCGGAGGGGACCATAGTTTTATCTCCGTCCTTCTGTCTGTCTGTCTGTCTGTCTGTCCCACATATATGTTTCCGGATCTTTTTTCACAATGCCTTGAGATATTGAGCTGACATTTTATGTGTAGCCTTGTTACAAATCAAGTTTTACATTCACTGCTATTTATACAGTTTTGACAAGAGTTATGGCACTTGAGCTTAGGAGATACCAAAATGTGTTGGGCACACGCGTCTGGTATTGTTATATCTGTTTATTACTACATAAGATTAAACAGATTACAAAAATAAAAACATCATCTACAACAACAGGTTCATTTGTAGCCGCTGGAGGTGGTCACCCATACATATGTCTCTGTGAGTGGTATTATTCAGATGTATACCACTGACACAACACTGAACACGTTACCTTGTAGCCGCTGGAGGTGGTCACCCATACATATGTCCCTGTGAGTGGTATTATTAAGATGTAGACCACTGACACAACACTGTACACGTTCACTTGTAGCCGCTGGAGGTGGTCAATCATACATATGTCTCTGTGAGTGGTATTATTAAGATGTCGACCACTGACACAACTGTACACGTTCACTTGTATCCGCTGGAGGTGGTCACCCATACATATGTCCCTGTGAGTGGTATTATTAAGATGTAGACCACTGACACAACACTGTACACGTTCACTTGTATCCGCTGGAGGTGGTCACCCATACATATGTGTCTGTGAGTGGTATTATTAAGATGTCGACCACTGACACAACTGTACACGTTCACTTGTAGCTGCTGGAGGTGGTCACCCATACATATGTCCCTGTGAGTGGTATTAGTAAGATGTAGACTACTCACACAACACTGTACACGTTCACTTGTAGCCACTGGAGGTGGTCACCCATACATGTGTCCCTGTGAGTGGTATTAGTAAGATGTAGACTACTCACACAACACTGTACACGTTCATTTATAGCCGCTGGAGGTGGTCACCCATACATGTGTCTGTGAGTGGTATTAGTAAGATGTAGACTACTCACACAACACTGTACACGTTCACTTGTAGCTGCTGGAGGTGGTCACCCATACATATGTCCCTGTGAGTGGTATTAGTAAGATGTAGACTACTCACACAACACTGTACACGTTCACTTGTAGCCACTGGAGGTGGTCACCCATACATGTGTCCCTGTGAGTGGTATTAGTAAGATGTAGACTACTCACACAACACTGTACACGTTCATTTATAGCCGCTGGAGGTGGTCACCCATACATGTGTCTGTGATTGGTATTAGTAAGATGTAGACCACTGACACAACACTGTACACGTTCACTTGTAGCCGCTGGAGGTGGTCACCCATACATATGTCTCTGTGAGTGGTATTATTAAGATGTCGACCACTGACACAACTGTACACGTTCACTTGTATCCGCTGGAGGTGGTCACCCATACATATGTCCCTGTGAGTGGTATTATTAAGATGTAGACCACTGACACAACACTGTACACGTTCACTTGTATCCGCTGGAGGTGGTCACCCATACATATGTCCCTGTGAGTGGTATTATTAAGATGTAGACCACTGACACAACTGTACACGTTCACTTGTATCCGCTGGAGGTGGTCACCCATACATATGTGTCTGTGAGTGGTATTAGTAAGATGTCGACCACTGACACAACTGTACACGTTCACTTGTAGCTGCTGGAGGTGGTCACCCATACATATGTCCCTGTGAGTGGTATTAGTAAGATGTAGACTACTCACACAACACTGTACACGTTCACTTGTAGCCACTGGAGGTGGTCACCCATACATGTGTCCCTGTGAGTGGTATTAGTAAGATGTAGACTACTCACACAACACTGTACACGTTCACTTGTAGCTGCTGGAGGTGGTCACCCATACAGGTGTCTGTGAGTGGTATTAGTAAGATGTAGACTACTCACACAACACTGTACACGTTCACTTGTAGCCGCTGGAGGTGGTCACCCATACATATGTCTCTGTGAGTGGTATTATTAAGATGTAGACTACTCACACAACACTGTACACGTTCACTTGTAGCCACTGGAGGTGGTCACCCATACATGTGTCCCTGTGAGTGGTATTAGTAAGATGTAGACTACTCACACAACACTGTACACGTTCATTTATAGCCGCTGGAGGTGGTCACCCATACATATGTGTCTGTGAGTGGTATTATTAAGATGTCGACTACTGACACAATACTGTACACGTTCACTTGTAGCTGCTGGAGGTGGTCACCCATACATATGTCCCTGTGAGTGGTATTATTAAGATGTAGACCACTGACACAACACTGTACACGTTCACTTGTATCCGCTGGAGGTGGTCACCCATACATATGTCCCTGTGAGTGGTATTATTAAGATGTAGACCACTGACACAACTGTACACGTTCACTTGTATCCGCTGGAGGTGGTCACCCATACATATGTGTCTGTGAGTGGTATTAGTAAGATGTCGACCACTGACACAACTGTACACGTTCACTTGTAGCTGCTGGAGGTGGTCACCCATACATATGTCCCTGTGAGTGGTATTAGTAAGATGTAGACTACTCACACAACACTGTACACGTTCACTTGTAGCCACTGGAGGTGGTCACCCATACATGTGTCCCTGTGAGTGGTATTAGTAAGATGTAGACTACTCACACAACACTGTACACGTTCACTTGTAGCTGCTGGAGGTGGTCACCCATACAGGTGTCTGTGAGTGGTATTAGTAAGATGTAGACTACTCACACAACACTGTACACGTTCACTTGTAGCCGCTGGAGGTGGTCACCCATACATATGTCTCTGTGAGTGGTATTATTAAGATGTAGACTACTCACACAACACTGTACACGTTCACTTGTAGCCACTGGAGGTGGTCACCCATACATGTGTCCCTGTGAGTGGTATTAGTAAGATGTAGACTACTCACACAACACTGTACACGTTCACTTGTAGCTGCTGGAGGTGGTCACCCATACATATGTCCCTGTGAGTGGTATTAGTAAGATGTAGACTACTCACACACCACTGTACACGTTCATTTATAGCCGCTGGAGGTGGTCACCCATACAGGTGTCTCTGTGAGTAGTGTTATTAAGATGTAGACTACTCACACAACACTGTACACGTTCACTTGTAGCCGCTGGAGGTAGTTGCTGACCTAGTCAAGGAGGACGATGTCAAAAGGTTGGTCGAAGAGACGATCAGACATTTTGGAAAGCTGGACATATTGGTGAGCTGTTTTACTTAGTTATATTCATATTGGCAAGATGTTTTACTTAGTTATATTCATGTTGGTAAGATGCTTTACTTAGTTATATTCATATTGGTCATCTGTTTTACTTAGCCTTATACATATTGGTCATCTGTTTTACTTAGTTACATACATATTGGTAAGCTGTTTTTATTTAGTTATATACATGTACATATAGGTAAGCTGTTTTATTTAGTTATATACCTATTGGTAAGCTGTTTTACTTACTTACAGACATATTGGTAAGCTCTGTTACTTAGTTATATACCTATTGGTAAGCTGTTTTATTTAACAATATACGTATTGGTAAGCTGTTTTACTTAGTTATATACATATTGGTAAGCATTGTTTTTACTTAGTTACATACTCATTGGTAAGCTGTTTTACGAAAGTTATATACTTATTAGTAAGCTGTTTTACTTAGTTATATTCATATTGGTAAGCTGTTTTACTTAGTAGACATACTGGAAGCTGTTTTACTTAGTTATAGACATGCTGATATGCTATATTTATACATATTGATAAAGAGACGATCAGACATTTTGGAAAGCTGGACATATTGGTAAGCTGTTTTATTTAGTTATAGACATATTGGTAAGCTGTTTTACTAAGTTATAGACATATTGGTAAGCTGTTTTACTCAGTTATAGACATATTGGTAAGCTGTTTTACTTAGTTATAGACATATTGGTAAGCTGTTTTACTTAATTATATATGTAATAGTAAGCTGTTTTACTTAGTTGGAAACATAGTGGCAACCTGCTTTATTTAGTTATATACGTACAGGTAAGATGTGTTATTTATTAATAGTTCTATATATTGTAGCATGTTTACTTAGTTAACTTACAAACACATTGGGAAGCTGTTTGGATTAGTTGCAGACATATTGATAAAGTGGCTTGCTTAGTTTTATTTATAGATATATTGGTACGCAGTTTTATTTAGTTAAAAACGCATGTTATTTACGGACATAATTTTAATTTTATTTAGTGTTATTTATATATTGATAAACGGTTTTAGTTATTCATAAGCTGTTTTTCACATTTTTTTAATAGGTCCACATATTGGTAAGCTGTTTTAGTCAAGATAGATGCACTGGTGAACTGTTTTGATATTAATTAATAGCAATTTGGGTTGATGTGGGTTGTTTTTTGTTTTGTTTTTTTCTTCCTTCCCTATTGCATGTTTTACATCTTTACTTGGAATGTGGTTGCTGTGTAGGTGAACAACGCTGGTATCGTACGATTTGGAACCATTGAGACAGCGTCGCTGCAGCAGTATGACAACATAATGGAAACCAACACCAGGTCTGTGTCGACTAGTATGTTCATTCAGTTATAGTTATTTTTGTTTCTAATATCCTATCAATGTTCAAGCACGCTTTCCTGGACATACTCCTTAGTTATCTACACTGTCTGACCAGTGGGTTAGTGGTTAGTGAGAGAGAAGTCGGGTTTAGTTGTCTAGCATTCATTTATTTATTCATTATACCTCCCCACTGAGTCTTTAAACTTTCTCTGGCTGGGGGCCGGTACCGGAAGACGAACCCAGTACCTCTCAGCCTTAAGTCCGATGGATTAACTAATATACCACCGATGCCGGTACTGCGAAAGACTGATGCAGTTATTACCGTGGGTTACGAAAAACAAAATAATAATAATAATAATAATAATAATTTTCCTGTCTGCCCTCGCCCCCATTTAGAATGTAGGCCTATATGCAAAGTATCAGACAAAACCATAATCGTAAGTTTTGGACGGAGAATATGGAACATCTTGGACAAACAGGGGAAAACCTGGAAACACTGTTTGTACAGACGATTAAAATTCCGGTTAAATACCGTTCATGGAGTCTCCTGTACACACGTGCTCTTCCATCGGCAAAGGATACAGAGAAACGGGACTCATCTGAGAAAACAATGCTCCTGTAAAAGGCTGGTGGATGATTACCATTCTGGAGAGCAAACTAGTCTCGCAGCACGATGTCGCGGTGTCATGATGTTACCGTTGTACGGGCGTCTGCATCTTGAGTCCAGCCGTTCTAAGTCGACGGATGACCGTCATCGGATGGATATGCCTTCCATGACGTCCTATCGTGTTGCTTGCTGTCATCGTCGCAGTTCTGAACCGGTCACGGAGGTGGTGTCGTCGAATCTGCTGATCTTGGCGTGGGGTCGTAACGGGATGTTGACCAGGTCGAGGTCGATCATAGACACTTCCGGTCTGTTGATGACATTCAACAAGTCGTCCAATAGTTGATGGATGGACTCTGAAGGTCCTAGTAACTTGGTTTTGCGAAGTTCCCCCTTAAACCATGCCCAAACGCTCGCTCCCTTTGTTCTTCTCTGAGTCGTAACATTCTTAATGTGACTTTTATGTGTCCACATACTGGCATTGCATGCAGCATGATTGAGCATGTAGTGAATGCATTTCACACCATTCAGTATTTTTGCTTTAGCAGTATTCTCAGAATGCTTGTTCATACAATATCGTGATTTTGTTTATGCAGTTATTTGGGGTTCTGTATTTTCAGATCCATGTATCACGTGACCATGCTGTGTGTTCCACATCTCATCAAGTCTAAAGGCAACATCGTCAATGTGTCTAGTGTCAATGCCACACGATCTGTAAGTAGCCCGAGATAGTTCAGTTGCCAACATCTAGCCTGTGCTACCACTATACCCCCCCCCCCCCCCCCCCCACACACACACACATACACACACATTTTGTCTGTTAATTTGACAAATCAATCAGATGTTTTCTTTTCTGGGTTTTTTTTCCTGTACTCTAATAATGGGGTTACCAATTTTATTTATGGGTACCAGATTTTAGAACATTTGTTGGGTGGTTTGGGTTGGATAGAGAGCTGAAGCGAATCCAGGATTTTGTGAAGGAGGAGGATCACACAATTCTAGAAAGGACAATTTGAGTTTGTCGAAGTCAAATTGTTTTAATGAGGCGAGTTCCCTAAGTGACTTACCGAGTTCTGTAAAGGGGTTCGGAGGCATGCTCCCCGGAACAGTTCGTTCAGACAATGGATTTCAGGGCTTTAAAAGTATATTTTGGATGATGAATTTTAAAAAGTCCTTAAAAACCAACTGTGACCCACTTGCTCTGGAATTGCCATGTTCAGAACGCATAATTAGCCCGTCGGCTATAGTTGATAAAAGATACGGTCAAGGCCTGCATATTTGTCCGCACATCTGTCCATCTGTGGATGGTGATGTGTCGCATACAATTACTAGGTCTCTGTCATACAAAAAAATTAAATAATTTGTCTATATCCTGAACAGCATATGGTTTTCCCTCAAACTCCTGACCGAGTTATCATGTACCTCACTGGTACTCATGTTTAATGATGAGTTTTGAAGAAATTTAACCATGTAGTGGAACCAAGTTTTAAAGGTATCTTGGTGTGTGTATGGTTTTGTTTGTGGGGTTTTTTTTTTTTCGTTTTACCGTTTCTGCCATTTTTAACTGGTTTTGTATGTTTTGACCAGTTTCCAAACACGCTGGATTACTGCATGTCTAAGAGTGCCGTAGACCAAATGACTCGATGCACGGCTTTAGATACGTGTATATTTATCTTATTTCCCATTCCGTCCATTAGTCTAGGGCTGCACCTATGCTAGCCCGAATACCCTAAGACAGCAAGGACAGTTATAGTGTTCTCTCACTTACGGTCAGAGAACTCGGGCTACACCTAGGATAAATTAGCTTTGGGGAGGGTGCGGGGGGGGGGGGTAAATAAAAGGAATCAGTGCATACAAGTTCGGGTTTAAACTGTGGCAAATTCCGTGGTGGCACATGGCCTTTGTTGGGTGCCCTGGGGTGGAGTAGGGAGCAGGGGCGGATCCAGGAGTTTGTCAAGGAGGGGTCATAAAATTCTAGAAAGAACTGTTTCAGTTTGTCGAAGATAGATGAAACGAGCTCCCAAAGGGAGTGAGATTTTTTAGATGTTCGGAACCATGCTCTCCGGAACATTTTGCTCAGAGATGAATTCAGAGCAATTTAGTGTTGCAAGCATGTTGTGGATGATGAATTTTAAAAGTCATATAAAAAGACCCCTGTACCTACTCCTCTGGATCCGCCATTGGGGAAGTCTCGCCTATAAATATATTTTTAGAAAAACACAATCCTTTTATGAGCCATCTAGAATATTTCAGTCACTAGTGAATCAATCTAATTAAAATTAGCTCCACTATTACATGTGAATCTAACACCAGCCAGTTGGAGCTCATGTCCACCAATCAAAACCTTACTTGCAGAATCCTGCCAGTTACTAGCTGTTTGGTAGTATAATAAGTCTCCCCCTAAAAAACAACAACAATAAAACTTTAAAAAAGCCAACTGCTATATCAAAGGTCGTGGTATGCGCTGTCCAGTCTATGGAAAAGTACATTTGAGAACTCTCTGGCTGCTAATGTTAAACGGTGGGTTTCCTCTAAGACTGTAAGAATGATTAACCCAATAGCCGATGGTTCATTAAATGATGTCTTCAAGTGTTGTCGTTAAAGAAATGAAACTTCAACTCATTTAAAACCTATTAAATATTTTTATTTTCAGAACTGGCCTCTAAACAAGTGCGGGTAAATTCAGTCAAGTGAGTAGTTTCTTAATGTGTCAGTTCCGTAATGTGTCAGTTCCATAATGTGTCAGTTCCGTAATGTGTTAGTTCCGTAACGTGTCAGTTCCGTAATGTGTTAGTTCCGTAACGTGTTAGTTCCGTAATGTGTTAGTAACGTGTTACTTCCATAACGTGTTACTTCCATAACGTGTTAGTTCCATAATGTGTTAGTCTCGTACTGTGTTACTGAACAAGTCGACATGCACGCGGATCCAAGGGGAGGGTGTTATGGGTGTGCACTCCCAAAATATGTTTTTCAAGTGCCTCAGGTGTAAAATGCATTTATGTAATCGGTTAGCTTACAGGCACGGATCCAGCTGTTTTTGATCATTGAAATCAGACGTTACGTTATTCATTTCCATACATCAGAAGTGTCTCTGGTCTCTGGTCGTCCTGCTGTTTCTATTACCACGAAATGATGTTTCGTGTTTTTAAACATGCACGGGGGCCTACCTCTGACAAGTAACGGATATGGAGATCAGGGCCACGTTCCTCGAAGCGATCTTAGCGCTAAGATCAACGTAAGCGCATAAAGTAGTTATGCACTTCAGGTGATCCTTTTCTCGCTCCATCCAGTGCATCACAACTGGTTAAAGGCCGTGGTATGTGCTTTCTTGTCTTTGAGAAAGTTCATATAAAAGATCCCTTGATTCGATGACTACGAGTCAAAATTACCAACTGGTTGACTTCCAATAGCCAATGATTAATTAATCAATGTGCTCTAGTGGTGTCATTAAACAAAAGAAATTTTACGGTGATCTTAGCGCCACACAACCCACTTTTCCTCAAGTGTGCAGGTCAATGTGAAAACTCCCGAGTAGGATACCAGTGTGCTCATTGCTGCCATTGCAGAAATGGTTTAAAATGGAGGTTTGCAATAATCTTGGCAGTTAAAAAAAAAATGGCCTTGGCAAAAATAATATGCAGTGGAAACAACAGTCTCCACGGCATATTACAAGGCAATTTTGCGGTTAATGTGTAAGAGATCACTTTAAATACTCAGTATTACAAAACAAATATATTACTCGGAAAAGTAACAGAAAATTGAAACTTCCACGGCAAAATAAATGCAGCAAAATAATAATTAAAAACCAAAAACACTGCAGCAATCGCCACAGCATTGTCGATTGCCATGGTTAATTGCCAAGGTTTATTTAATTATAACATGCAATTATTATTATTATTATTATTATTATTATTATTATACACATGTAAGTGAATTATTTTCCAGTCCCGGCTTTGTAATAACAGAGATCCACAAACGAGGAGGGATGAATGAAGACCAATACCAACAGGTAACACTAAGTAGTACTACCAACAGGTAACACTAAGTAGTGTTGCCAACAGGTAACACTAAGTAGTAGTGCCAACAGGTAATACTAAGTAGTAGTACCAACAGGTAACAATAAGTAGTAGTACCAACAGGTAGCACTAAGTAGTAGTACCAACAGGTAACACTAAGTAGTAGTACCAACAGGTAACAATAAGTAGTAGTACCAACAGGTAACACTAAGTAGTAGTACCAACAGGTAACACTAAGTATTAGTACCAACAGGTAACACTAAATAGTAGTACCAACAGGTAACACTAAGTAGTAGTACCAACAGGTAAGAATAAGTAGTAGTACCAACAGGTAACACTAAGTAGTAGTACCAACAGGTAACACTAAATAGTAGTACCAACAGGTAACACTAATTAGTAATACCAACAGGTAAGAATAAGTAGTAGTACCAACAGGTAGCCCGAGTACTCTGACTGTAAGAGAGCTAGACGGACATTTGGACATAAACACGCTCTCATTACAGTCAGAGACCAACCTATGTCTTTTTTTGGCAATTCCTGACTACCAAACGGTAGGCAACGAGTCCCGCTCTAATACCACAACAATCCTATGTTTGACGTCAAATACCTTTACATCAATCATTTTCGAGTTAAGTGATACAAAAAAATCCACATATTAATCACTAATACACATACTACAGAAAGAAACCCGACAGCACCCACATTCAGCTACGCTTCGTGACACTCCGTCGCAACAATTGCAAAGCTCGGCGATCTATTTCGAGACTGGGCGATTCCGCCTTGTGCAGCAGTTACAGGGGTCATCTCATGAGAGGAGGCAGTACGTAGCACGTTTGCCGTATCCTGTCGACAACACCCCAAATGTATCCTTCAAATTCAAAATGGAATCAATAATGTGTAATTGTTTTGGTTTAATGACGTAATGAAATCCAAATTCATCCAAAACGGCATTAGCCAACTCTTCCATGTTGTAACTTCGCTTGATATGAGACGGCCCCTGTAACTGCTGCACAAGGCGGAATCGCCCAGTGCGCGATCACGTGGTCTACGTCTCGAAATAGATCGCCGAGCTTTGCAATTGTTGCGACGGAGTGTCACGAAGCGTAGCTGAATGTGGGTGCTGTCGGGTTTCTTTCTGTAGTATGTGTATTAGTGATTAATATGTGGATTTTTTTGTATCACTTAACTTGAAAATGATTGATGTAAAGGTATTTGACGTCAAACAGGATTGTTGTGGTATTAGAGCGGGACTCGTTGCCTACCGTTTGGTAGTCAGGAATTGCCAAAAAAAGACATAGGTTGGTCTCTGACTGTAATGAGAGCGTGTTTATGTCCAAATGTCCGTCTAGCTCTCTTACAGTCAGAGTACTCGGGCTACCAACAGGTAGACTATCCCATCTTGTCTGGTCAGAGACCTGTGTACCTGTTGCAACTTCAGTTGGTCCCCGAGACAGTGACAGTGCCCTGACGTAATGTCATGTGTACAAGATACGGTATTCACGACATGGTGCTAATTTCGGCATACCAGAACAAGGGTTACAACTTAGCAAAACAAATGACGTCACGTTTTTAAAATCAAAGTAGACGGCGTCAAAATGAAATTTCAACGTTATTACCTTATTCTAGGTTATTTCCCGCCCAATTTCATTGAAATCAATTGATTTGGAATCGGTACTTTGTTCATTTTATTTTTACCCAGTATTTTAGCTTATATATAGATTTTGTTTTGTTTTTTTAAAGCGATATATTATAAGTTGTAGAAGCATCACGAGGGGTATATGGCTTTTTATGTACCCTCTGGCTCGGGGTAAAAGAGCACACAGAGGGTACATAAAAAGACATATACCCCGAGAGATGCTTCTACAACGAATTTATCTTGCCAACATGTTAAACCATATAGCCAAATAATCAAAATAACGCCAGACAATAATTGTTAACAATTTATTAACGGAGCCGTACCACGCGGACGCGAACGAAACCACTTGCCAGTGACGAAAAATAGTTTCATCGATAAACGAGTTTTTAACTTCAAATGTTTGTAATACGAAATTGTCTGAAACAGATATTAATTTAAAAAAACCACAAAAAAAAACCTTTTTTTATCAGAAATGTATGTAGTAAAAAAATAAAAAATATTTTAAAAAACACAACTGTTGCTAATCGCGCATTAATACAATAACACCAAGACCGTAATTAGGTGGCCGAGTTCAACATTGCAGATTTTAAAAGTATTGAAATAGTGTATTTTATAGTAAAAATAAAATTAATTATGTATACTTGATTGATTATCAATGTTATTTATAATCTAATTATTGCTTTAGCATTAACTGGGGTGGCTGGAAACTGTTGGAAATTACAGACGGGGTATAAGAGAATTTGGCTCCGCCCAAAGGGGTATAAAGGATTTGTCCAACGGCAAACAACCAATGAGATTAAAGAATTTTACATGAAAGCGAGATAATCCGATTTAAACTTTTTTTAATTAATCTACGTATGCATGAGGAGCGGATAAAACTAAATGCGGATAGCGGCTAAACGCGGATTGTTAATGGCGTTTAAATTTATTCACTTTTTGGTATGCATAATATAAGTTGTAGAAGCATCACGAGGGGTATATGGCTTTTTATGTACCCTCTGTGTGTTCTTTTACCCCGAGCCGAAGGCGAGGGGGTAAAAGAGCACACACAGGGTACATAAAAAGCCATATACCCCGAGAGTTGCTTCTACAACGAATTTATCTTGCCGACATGTTAAACCATATAGCCAAATAATCAAAATAACGCCAGAAAATAATTGTTAACAATTTATTAACGGAGCCGTACCACGCGGACGCGAACGAAACCACTTGCCAGTGACGAAAAATAGTTCCGTCGATAAACGAGTTTTTAACTTCAAATGTTTGTAATACGAAATTGTCTGAAACAGATATTAATAACAAAAATAAAAAACACTTTTTTTTTTATTAGAAATGTATGTAGTAAAAAAATAAAAATATTAAAAAAACACCAAAAAAAACAACAACTGTTGCTAATCGCGCATTAATACAATAACACCACGACCGTAATTAGGTGGCCGAGTTCAACATTGCAGCTTTTAAAAGTATTGAAATAGTGTATTTTATAGTAAAAATAAAATTAATTATGTATACTTGGTTGATTATCAATGTTATTTATAATCTAATTATTGCTTTAGCATTAACTGGGGCGGCTGGAAACTGTTGGAAATTACAGACGGGGTATAAGAGAATTTGGCTCCGCCCACAGGGGGATAAGGGATTTGTCCAACGGCAAACAACCAATGGGATTAAAGAATTTTACATGAAGGCGAGATAATATAAGTTGTAGAAGCATCACGAGGGGTATATGGCTTTTTATGTACCCTCTGTGTGTTCTTTTACCCCGAGCCGAAGGCGAGGGGGTAAAAGAGCACACAGAGGGTACATAAAAAGCCATATACCCCGAGAGATGCTTCTACAACGAATTTATCTTGCCGACATGTTAAACCATATAGCCAAATAATCAAAATAACGCCAGAAAATAATTGTTAACAATTTATTAACGGAGCCGTACCACGCGGACGCGAACGAAACCACTTGCCAGTGACGAAAAATAGTTCCGTCGTTAAACGAGTTTTTAACTTCAAATGTTTGTAATACGAAATTGTCTGAAACAGATATTAATAAAAAAATAAAAAACACTTTTTTTTAATTAGAAATGTATGTAGTAAAAAAAATAAAAATATAAAAAACCCCAAAAAACAACTGTTGCTAATCGCGCATTAATACAATAACACCACGACCGTAATTAGGTGGCCGAGTTCAACGTTGCAGCTTTTAAAAGTATTGAAATAGTGTATTTTATAGTAAAAATAAAATTAATTATGTATACTTGGTTGATTATCAATGTTATTTATAATCTAATTATTGCTTTAGCATTAACTGGGGCGGCTGGAAACTGTTGGAAATTACAGACGGGGTATAAGAGAATTTGGCTCCGCCCACAGGGGAATAAGGGATTTGTCCAACGGCAAACAACCAATGGGATTAAAGAATTTTACATGAAGGCGAGATAAACGTAAATGACGTCGCGAATAGCTATCCGGCGGCGTTATTTTTAGATTGGGGGAAATCCTCGCCGCGCATGGCATTCCGGAACCGAACGTTGCGCTTACAATGTACTTTTGTAAACAAAAAGAACAGTGTTTCGTTTAATATTTATAAATAAATTAAATATATAAATAAATGTATAAATGTATGAAATAAAATTAAATAAAATTAAATTAAAAAATAATAGGCCTAATACAAAAATAATAATGAAAATAAATAAAATTCAGTTATTAACAGTCATTAAAAGTGCAGTATATATTTAGGAAGGGGTGCAAATTAAAAACAAATACTAATAAAACAGAGGCAAATAGTCTTGCCAAATAAATAAATAAATAAATAAATAATGGGGGACCAAGATATAACACCCAGCATACTAATAAAATATAGAAATGCAGATTGATAACTGGAAAATAGGTCGAACACCAACCATAAGCGATTGGGGGTGGGGGGAGGAAATCTTCAAATTCGGGACAGTATTGTTTTTAACGTAACCCATGTGAAAGGAAGGAAGGAACTGTTTTATTAACGACGCACTCAAGACATTTTATTTACGGTTATATGTTTTCGGACATACGGGGAAGGACCACAAAGATATTGAGGGAGGAAACCCAATGTCGCCACTTCACGGACTACTCTTTTCGATTAGCAGCAAAGGTTCTTTTATATGTACCATTCTATACAGAGGATAGCACATATTACAGCCTTTGATATACCAGTCGTGGTGTACTGGTTGGAGCGAGAAATAGCCTAATGGGTCTACTGACAGAGATTGACCCCCAAACCGACCGCGCGAGCACTTTAGCACTGGGTTACGTCCGAGAGAGAGAGAGAGAGAGAGAGAGAGAGAGAGAGAGAGAGAGAGAGAGAGAGAGAGAGAGAGAGAGAGAGAGAGAGAGAGAGAGAGAGACCCAGTCCTAGAGAGGGGGATAATGAGGGAGGGAGGGGAGGGGTAGAGGTAGAGGGAGAGGGAGAGAGAAATAAAGAAATATGCTACAGGTAAATCCTTTACTCAGCCCGATTACCTGCACTTGACGACGATAAGACCGGCCTCGGTGGCGTCGTGGTAGGCCATCGGTCTACAGGCTGGTTGGTACTGGGTTCGGATCCCAGTCGAGGCATGGGATTTTTAATCCAGATACCGACTCCAAACCCTGAGTGAGTGCTCCGCAAGGCTCAATGGGTAGGTGTAAACCACTTGCACCGACCAGTGATCTATAACTGGTTCAACAAAGGACATGGTTTGTGCTAGCCTGCCTGTGGGAAGCGCAAATAAAAAATCCCTTGCTGCTAATCGGAACAGTAGCCCATGTAGTGGCGACAGCGGGTTTTCTCTCAAAATCTGTGTGGTCCTTAACCATATGTCTGACACCATATAACCATAAATAAAATGTGTTGAGTGCGTCGTTAAATAAAACATTTCTTTCTTTGACGACGATAATGTACTTTTTGTCGGAATTTATACAAATAAAGAACTGGGGTTTTTTCATGTGGATTATGAGCCCCAACCTACCCACACCCTCAACCCTACCACCACCGCAACAGTCTTCTTTTGGTTCAGTATACGAAATGGACTGAACATTTATGAAAATAAACACCCAGTGAAACTCACTTGGGGTTTTGTTCAAATGAATTATGGGACACACACTCATAGTCTAAAATATATTGGTAGAACCCCCAAAAGAGAAAGGGAAACTGTTTTTAATACAGGGGCAATGTTTCGTTATTATTATTTAATAGCCATATAAAAGTAATAATACTGAAAAACGAAATAATATTTTTTAAATCCAAATGCAAATACATGTATACAATTTATAATCTATAATAGTTTTAACACACATAAACAACTTTTAGAGGCATATTCAAGACATTAAATGCTCAATTATGGACACCACGAGAATGGAACTTGTAATTTCAGTTTTTCATTAATTTGTCATTGCTTTCAATAAGCTCTACAAAGATTTGATTTCCATTACTATACCGAGTGTAATAACATTAATCCGTCAAACCAACTGTATCTTAAATAACTAGTAATGTTAACTATTAGTTGTTGTTTTTTTACACTTTTAATACATAGGGACTTAATTCCATGTTAGACGTATATATATTCTATTCCATGTTGAAACTTAAAATACCATAAAAATAAATGACGTTTTGTACATGATATACAAAATATACAGAGAAAAAAAATAAGGGAACACTTAGTATTGAATACTATTATCGTCCTAATGTCTGTATAAAGTACGAAGATGTACTGTGGGAGTCACTGAATGACAGTAATGTAAGACTGGGTGACAGTAATGTGAGACTGGGTGACAGTAACACAGTTAACTTCCTAACACAATAGATGAGAGTTTTTGTTGCAGTCACTATCTCCTGTAAGTGTTGGGGGTGATCCCTTATTTCTTTCAATCGGTACATATTGCCAAACAGGGCATACACTGTAATACACAACAAACAACAATTCAAAGTAATATTTATAATTTATTTCACCTTACAAATTGCAAAGAGTGAAGCAAATATAGTGTAGAAGTAAATAAACCAAGTGTAGTTAACTTAAGATAAACCCATCTTAAATTGTTAATTAAATTGGATGTCAGAGGGAACATGTAATTAAATAGTTACTCAATATTGTACATGAACAAAATTATTACTTAAAATTATTTTTGATTCTTTATCAGATTTTAAAACAATTTCATGTATTTTTCATAATTATTTTGTTAATTTGTCGTTATTTTATTGATTGTTATGCATTGTACTTCTCAATTATAATCATCTAACTGTAACGTTATTTTCCTGTTGCGTATTGATTTAATTTTAAAATTCAAAATAAAGATGTATGAAAAATGTAAAATATGAATATCATTCGAATATGAACCAAGTGGACCTTTTTCTATATTTTTAAACCTGTATGTTTTAGTACTGAAAGCGGACCATCATGTTGGGTTGGGGGGGGGGGGGGGGGGGGGTTATCATCTTGTCCGATATGCCATGAACCAAGAACCTTTTTCTATTTTGTTTTTGCACCACCCGAAACTCCATATTTAAACCTGTATGTTTTAGTACTGAAAGCGGGACAATTTGTTCCCGCTTCGTCCGAAGCTCCCGAATTCCTCCCGCCCCAGCCTACGCCCCCTGGTCTCTCTCTCTCTCTCTCTCTCTCTATCTCTATCACACATAGTTTTACACACACACACACACACACACACACACACACACACACACACACACACACACACACACACACACACACACACACACACACTGTCTGCAGTACCTGCACATTGACAGAATGACATTTGATACATCCATATTCGTTTTGTGGTTTGGCACCTGCTGAAGAGTGTTGTCAGTCCATCTCACCAAATTGTTGACTGATGCATGTCTATAACATAAAATGAACCAATACATAAATAGTGAGTCAACGAATCAATGAAAGTAGCTTATATAATTATTATATATCTTGCACATGTTTTCAATAAAAATAAAATTAAACTACTTGTTTCAGTTACGAAAACTATGTTCTACTAAAAGGGTAGCCTACACTACAGTACTGTGCATGGCCATTTCAATCATCCGGTGGTTTAATATTATTTACGCTGACAACTTAGTGAAAATCTAAAACTTTATTTGCTTACCTTAGGCTAGTTGTTTGACAAGCCGTTCTTTATGTTCCCAGGCATACCCACCCCAATAAAGACATACAGATTAATTTCTATATTTCCATTTTTGTATGTTCCCCAAATAACCTTCCCATTTTTGGATAAGTTGTCGACGTGTTTTTGTGAACAACATACATGTATGACGTAATCAAAATTCGTGCTTACGTTGTTTGAAGTTAAAAAGAAATAAGAAGTACAATGCCAATGGGAGGGTTTTTGATGGGGGGCGGTTTTCGATAGGTTACATTAAAAGATTGAAGACAATGCATGGCGATGTGGCAAATACAAAGAGACAGAAATAAATATGTAATAATTATTACATAAAAACAAGTTCCTCACCGATCAGTTACCGTAGACATATTGAAAGTGTTGCAAACTTGTACTTTTGTAGATTTTTGACAGCGATGTTAACACGCCCAACCGACTGGACACTTCGATGTTTCCTGATATTTCATCTGTGATCTTCAGAATATCGTGTTGTTCAAATTTAAATTCTTCATGTTTTTCCACATTATAAAACGTGTCAAACTGCTTTGTTCGATCAAGAAATAACCAGTTTTGTCGACATATTTGCCTGTTTCTGAATCGCAGCATACCAGCGCGGCCATTTTCCTTTCAGACTTATCCGCCGGATAGGCCTTTATACGGAGAAAATGTAGCGAATAGCGTTTAGGCTATTCGGGGAGCTCTATCCTGCCGTCATGCATACCAAATTTCCCCACTTATCCGGCGGCAATCTAATTAAAATTAGCTCCACTATGACATGTGGATCTAACACCAGCCAGTTGGAGCTCATGTCCACCAATCAAAACCTTACTTGCAGAATCCTGCCAGTGATTTAAAAATAATTTGAAAACATTCCGAATTATCCTGAGGGGTATACGATGTTTCATGTGAATTATGAATGCCTTATTTAGACCAGTAGAACTAATTTTAATCGGATTGCTAACAGCACTGCGTAGTCCCCAATGTCCAGGTAACATTTCGTCTGTAAATAATAATTTAAATATTGACTAATCACACTTCGCCTTTTATAACGTTATTTGGGAGCATACAAATTCTAAAAATATCGGGCGAGTCTATTTTAGTGGCCGCAGTACAGCGAACCATACCAATACGTACGGGATGGGTTATCAGTCTTCAATTTTACATTAAAAATTATTTATTTATTTATAAAAAAAACCCTAACTAAATCAGTCTTCAGTTTTACATTACAAATTATTTATTTTATAAAATAAAACATGTTTTAAGGCATTCGTAATTCACACGAAACATGTCGTATACCCTCAGGATAATTCGGAATGTTTTCAAATTATTTTTAAATTACTGGCAGGATTCTGCAAGTAAGGTTTTGATTGGTGGACATGAGCTCCAACTGGCTGGTGTTAGATCCACATGTAATAGTGGAGCTAATTTTAATTAGATTGATCCGGCGGATAGGCACTATTCCCGGATAGTGGACTTAATCGCCCCTCATGCATACGGCCCCTGATCCCATACATAGAGATTATTATACGAGCTTGTGTGTCGTATTGATTCTACGAAACGAGTGTAAGGATTTTTGTTTTGCCCGAGCGAGAGCGAGGGTAATACATGAATCCTGACACGAGTTTCGTAAAATCAGTACGACTCACGCGCGAGTGTAATAATTTCTTTATTATCCATATTATTATTTTTTGTTGTCTTTATGAATAACAAGACCCAACTCAAAATGTTTTAGCACAACTAGAAAGATACGCCGAAATGACGTAATATTTCGAATGCACAGTCAGAGCTAGGACTGGAGAAGTAACGCCATGGTATGACATCGCTTCCCAAAATGACGTCATTACACTTGTTATTACACGTGTGCTTCGTATGATTATTATTAACTCGGTTATGTTGAACCATATGGATAATAAATGAATGTAGGCTAATACTAATTAGTGAGAGATGTGAAATTTAGCGAACTACAACATTTCGCACCAATATTTTTCAGTTTTCTGTTACATATTGCACCCCACCCCACTTTATTCAGATTCCTGTATCGACTATGGAGTAATTTCATATTTTGTTGGTGTCGTACTGTCGAACGATATCGTTTCATTCTTCGGTTGGTAGTGGGCATGTTGTAACCTGGTACTTGGGGTGGACAAAAGGTCGAATGGTTTTATATTTAGTTTTGTTTCTGTTGTGACAAGTGTTCTCGCTGCTCCATTTAAGCGGGGAGGCCGGCCTGCTATTGCATTTTGCTGCCCCGCTTTCGTGTTTTGCCGCCCCCTTTATTTTCCCGCATCCTACTATATTTTACAGAACCCAGCTCCGCTATTTCATATTGGTCACTTTTTTTCACACTGAAAAAACGAAATCGACATAAAAAAAACCAAGCCGCGGTGTGGCAAAAATTCAGTAGCTTACGATAGTTACCGTAACGTAATTTAACACTATTTTAACAGCCTCGGTCAATCACTTTTTGTGTTCACTAACTTTCGTCTGATATTTTGTTCTCAATTGCAGATGTAGTTGGTCGTAACTGATGATTTTTAATTAGTCATTTGTTTATTCGGCATTTCTTTATAAAATATTAGAAACTTTTAATTTTGGGGGTATCACCGCTTATAAAAATAACGGAAGTGGTAGTGTTCATCATTAAAAGTATTTTTCTTGGATGCCAAATTATATATACACCGCTTTACAAAAACCTGGCGATATCAGTGCGATCGATTCATTCGATGAAGAAGTAAAAAGAACACAGACATGATATCCATATTTAGGGGATAACCGTTATATTTTTTCAGATATCTTGAAACCTTTATTAAAATATTACAACAAGGGGTATGTCTTTTCACAAAGTCGACCAATACCCAACGATAGGCCTACACGTAGCCCGAGTACTCGGGCTAGCTTATACGGTAACCATGTTTCCCACCCTTTTCTTCCTTTCTCTCTTCTGGTTTATTTTTTAGGGGGGTGGAGGGTGGCTTCCGCCCTCCTTTAATTTTTACCCAGCGATAATATTATGTAGGCCTACATTTCCTTCAGCTCTTTTTCCATTTCCCTTAACTTCAAAATATTTGATACGCCAGTCGTTGTGCACTGGATAGGACGAGAAATAGTCTAATGGCTACACCGACGGGGATCGATCCCAGACCTACCGCGCATCAGGCGGGCGCTTTACCACTGGACTACGTCCCGCTCGTCATCTAATACAGATACTGTTTCTTCCGTTTCCACTGTTCTTAGTCTTGGTCTTCTATTTTGAATTCCAAAATGTGCCTCAAACAGTAGGCCTACTTCAGGCTCTTGTAAAATTAAACTATACATCTGTAAGGAAAGAAAACCTACTCCTTCTATACAAATGATGTGAAGTGAGTAAAGTGAACAGATATTATAATAGTTTAATAATTATCACACACACGCAATCACGCACATACATATACAGCAATAATAATAATAATAATAATAATAATAATAAAATTGGTTGAGGGAGAAACAACCTTTCGAGAATTGATCTACTATACCTCCGCATGTTAATCTCTAGGCCAGCTTATGCAATGACATCATGACGTATAATAAAGGTATATTAAATGAAACGTTTCTGTTACCGTACCGCAATGTGTGTGCAGACGACGGTAAATTTGTTTGCAAACGATGGTAAAATAAATAACTAAAAATGTAGTACTGTTACAGATATATATATATATATATATATATATATATATATATATATATATATATATATATATATATATATATATATCTATATATATATATATATATATATATATATATATATATATATATATATATATATATTGTAGGAAATGATTTAGTTTTCAGTATTTAGATTATATTAAATAGAAATAGGAGTAGAAATAGTGGTGTTGATTGTAGTCCACAGAACAGGTAGTCCTAACCGAGTGGTAGACCCATGCAACCCAATACGATCCTAATTTGATGTTTGGTCTAACTTATGAATATTGTATTTAACTTATGGAAAACCGGCCTCGGTGGCGTTGTGGTTAGGCCATCGGTCTACAGGCTGGGTTCGGATCCCATGCAGTCGAGGCATGGGATTTTTAATCCAGATACCGACTCCAAACCCTGAGTGAGTGCTACGCAAGGTTCAATGGGTAGGTGTAAACCACTTGCACCGACCAGTGATCCATAACTGGTTCAACAAAGGCCATGGTTTGTGCTATCCTGCCTGTGGGAAGCGCAAATAAAAGATCCCTTTCTGCTAATCGAAAAGAGTAGCCCATGTAGTGGCAACAGCGGGTTTCCTCTCAAAATCTGTATGGTCCTTAACCATATGTCGGACGTCATATAACCGTAAATAAAATGTGTTGAGTGCGTCGTTAAATAAAACATTTCTTTTTAACTTGTGGAAAAGTTGTTGAACTTTATGTTATGTATAATCATGTACGCTATAAAAACGTGTAATACTTGCATACCATATCGATATATAGGACTTCTCCCTATGCTTGTAAATGTGTATCAAAGTACTGATGGTATCGCTAACGATCTCGACCTATGTTCTCAGGTACAAAATTAAAACCAAACACTATTGTACATACAGATATATGTTTACTTAAAACTCGGTTTCTGACGTCATGCTGAGTTATAGGTTTTCGCGTGTGACAGCTCAATTATATCGTTTAGAACCCCAAAACTGTAGCTTAACGTTTACACAGATCAAGAGTAAGGAATTGGATCACAATGAACTATACTATGTTTTTATTAATACCAGCAAATAATTAAATTTTCGTTCATATCTCGATGAACCGAAACAATGTAAGCCACGCCTACTACCCCCCGCCCCCTCAGACTCCCCCTACTTTTGTAAAACAACCCGGATTATTCTGGCAATCATATTTAGATATTTTGAAGACAACACACGTGAAAACTACAAAAAATCTACACGATAAATTAATGGAAAATGCTATAGCAGAATAGACATGTAGATATATACTCTTCAAAAGAAGAAACGCAAAACCACATTGTCGTAACATTTGGAGAATTGATTTAATTATTGAATGGTGAGTCCGATAATTACCAAATGTTGCAGGATTGTTCACAATTCACTCTAGTCCATTGTGAGTAAGTGATAGGACACACCACCAAGGTCAAAGTCATCTGGAGTCAATACCGGGTGTGGCCTCCGCGTGTGTTGACAACTGCCTGGCACCGCCTGCCCATTGAAGCAACCAGAGTACGGATGACGTCCCGGGGGATAGTGGCCCACTCGGCCTGCAAGGCTGCTGCCAGCTCGGGCAGGGTCTGGGGCTGTGGTTGTCGCTGTCGGAGGCGTCGGTCCAACTCGTCCCATAGATGCTCAATTGGGTTCAAATCCGGTGATGTCTAAAAGACTGTGCCCCACGACTGATCTATCACAGGCTAACGGTATGGGCTCTCCTGTTTGCATATAAAAGACTGTGCACCACGACTGATCTATTAAAGACTAACGGTATGGGCTATCCTGTTTGCATATAAAAGACTGTGCACCGCGACTGATCTATCACAGACTAACGGTATGGGCTCTCCTGTTTGCATATAAAAGACTGTGCACACTGCGTTGGTATGGGCTCTCCTGTTTGCATATAAAAGACTGTGCACCACGACTGATCTATCAAAGACTGACGGTATGGGCTCTCCTGTTTGCATATAAAAGACTGTGCACCACGACTGATCTATCACAGGCTAACGGTATGGGCTCTCCTGTTTGCATATAAAAGATTGTGCACCACGACTGATCAAAGGCTAACGGTATGGGCTCTCCTGTTTGCATATAAAAGACTGTGCACCACGACTGATCTATCACAGGCTAACGGTATGGGCTCTCCTGTTTGCATATAAAAGATTGTGCACCACGACTGATCAAAGGCTAACGGTATGGGCTCTCCTGTTTGCATATAAAAGACTGTGCACCACGACTGATCTATCACAGGCTAACGGTATGGGCTCTCCTGTTTGCATATAAAAGACTGTGCACCACGACTGATATATCAAAGACTAACGGTATGGGCTCTTCTGTTTGCATATAAAAGACTGTGCACCACGACTGATCAAAGGCTAACGGTATGGGCTCTCCTGTTTGCACATAAAAGACTGTGCACCACGACTGGTATATCAAAAACTAACGGTATGGGCTCTCCTGTTTGCATATAAAAGACTGTGCCCCACGACTGATGTATCACAGGCTAACGGTATGGGCTCTCCTGTTTGCATATAAAAGACTGTGTACCACGACTGATCTATCAAAGACTAACGGTATGGGCTCTCCTGTTTGCATATAAAAGACTGTGCACCGCGACTGATCTATCACAGGCTAACGGTATGGGCTCTCCTGTTTGCATATAAAAGACTGTGCACCACGTATGGGCTCTCCTGTTTGCATATAAAAGACTGTGCACCACGACTGATCTATCACAGGCTAACGGTATGGGCTCTCCTGTTTGCATATAAAAGACTGTGCACCACGACTGATCTATCACAGGCTAACGGTATGGGCTCTCCTGTTTGCATATAAAAGATTGTGCACCACGACGTGGATGTCCTGGATTGTCAACTGTCGGCTAACGGTATGGGCTCTCCTGTTTGCATATAAAAGACTGTGCACCACGACTGATCTATCACAGGCTAACGGTATGGGCTCTCCTGTTTGCATATAAAAGACTGTGCACCACGACTGCAGTCTATGACATGGTTTGCACGGTGGGCTCTCCTGTTTGCATATAAAAGATTGTGCACCACGACTGATCAAAGGCTAACGGTATGGGCTCTCCTGTTTGCATATCGACTGTGCACCACGACTGATATATCACAGGCTAACGGTATGGGCTCTCCTGTTTGCATATAAAAGATTGTGCACCACGACTGATCAAAGGCTAACGGTATGGGCTCTCCTGTTTGCATACAAAAGACTGTGCACCACGACTGATCTATCACAGGGTAGCGGTATGGGCTCTCCTGTTTGCATATAAAAGACTGTGCACCACGACTGATCTATCAAAGACTAACGGTATGGGCTCTTCTGTTTGCATATAAAAGACTGTGCACCACGACTGATCAAAGGCTAACGGTATGGGCTCTCCTGTTTGCATATAAAAGACTGTGCCCCACGACTGATCTATCACAGGCTAACGGTATGGGCTCTCCTGTTTGCATATAAAAGACTGTGCACCACGACTGATCTATTAAAGACTAACAGTATGGGCTATCCTGTTTGCATATAAAAGACTGTGCACCGCGACTGATCTATCACAGGCTAACGGTATGGGCTCTCCTGTTTGCATATAAAAGACTGTGCACCACGTATGGGCTCTCCTGTTTGCATATAAAAGACTGTGCACCACGACTGATATATCACAGGCTAACGGTATGGGCTCTCCTGTTTGCATATAAAAGATTGTGCACCACGACTGATCAAAGGCTAACGGTATGGGCTCTCCTGTTTGCATACAAAAGACTGTGCACCACGACTGATCTATCACAGGGTAGCGGTATGGGCTCTCCTGTTTGCATATAAAAGACTGTGCACCACGACTGATCTATCAAAGACTAACGGTATGGGCTCTCCTGTTTGCATATAAAAGACTGTGCACCACGTATGGGCTCTCCTGTTTGCATATAAAAGACTGTGCACCACGACTGATCTATCAAAGACTGACGGTATGGGCTCTCCTGTTTGCATATAAAAGACTGTGCACCACGACTGATCTATCACAGGCTAACGGTATGGGCTCTCCTGTTTGCATATAAAAGATTGTGCACCACGACTGATCAAAGGCTAACGGTATGGGCTCTCCTGTTTGCATATAAAAGACTGTGCACCACGACTGATCTATCACAGGCTAACGGTATGGGCTCTCCTGTTTGCATATAAAAGACTGTGCACCACGACTGATCAAAGGCTAACGGTATGGGCTCTCCTGTTTGCATATAAAAGACTGTGCACCACGACTGATCTATCACAGGCTAACGGTATGGGCTCTCCTGTTTGCATATAAAAGACTGTGCACCACGACTGATCTATCACAGGCTAACGGTATGGGCTCTCCTGTTTGCATATAAAAGACTGTGCACCACGACTGATCAAAGGCTAACGGTATGGGCTCTCCTGTTTGCACATAAAAGACTGTGCACCACGACTGGTATATCAAAAACTAACGGTATGGGCTCTCCTGTTTGCATATAAAAGACTGTGCCCCACGACTGATCTATCACAGGCTAACGGTATGGGCTCTCCTGTTTGCATATAAAAGACTGTGTACCACGACTGATCCTGGGCTCTCCTGTTTGCATATAAAAGACTGTGCACCACGACTGATCTATCACAGGCTAACGGTATGGGCTCTCCTGTTTGCATATAAAAGACTGTGCACCACGACTGATCTATCACAGGCTAACGGTATGGGCTCTCCTGTTTGCATATAAAAGACTGTGCACCACACGATCTGATCAAAGGCTAACGGTATGGGCTCTCCTGTTTGCATATAAAAGACTGTGCACCACGACTGATCTATCACAGGCTAACGGTATGGGCTCTCCTGTTTGCATATAAAAGATTGTGCACCACGACTGATCAAAGGCTAACGGTATGGGCTCTCCTGTTTGCATATAAAAGACTGTGCACCACGACTGATCTATCACAGGCTAACGGTATGGGCTCTCCTGTTTGCATATAAAAGACTGTGCACCACGACTGATATATCAAAGGCTAACGGTATGGGCTCTCCTGTTTGCATATAAAAGACTGTGCACCACGACTGATCAAAGGCTAACGGTATGGGCTCTCCTGTTTGCATATAAAAGACTGTGCACCACGACTGATATATCAAAACTAACGGTATGGGCTCTCCTGTTTGCATATAAAAGACTGTGCACCACGACTGATCTATCACAGGCTAACGGTATGGGCTCTCCTGTTTGCATATAAAAGACTGTGCACCACGACTGATCTATCAAAGACTAACGGTATGGGCTCTCCTGTTTGCATATAAAAGACTGTGCACCACGACTGATCTATCACAGGCTAACGGTATGGGCTCTCCTGTTTGCATATAAAAGACTGTGCACCACGACTGATCAAAGGCTAACGGTATGGGCTCTCCTGTTTGCATATAAAAGACTGTGCACCACGACTGATCTATCACAGGCTAACGGTATGGGCTCTCCTGTTTGCATATAAAAGACTGTGCACCACGACTGATCTATCACAGGCTAACGGTATGGGCTCTCCTGTTTGCATATAAAAGACTGTGCACCGCGACTGATCACAGGCTAACGGTACGACTGATCAAAGGCTAACGGTATGGGCTCTCCTGTTTGCATATAAAAGACTGTGCACCACGACTGATCTATCACAGGCTAACGGTATGGGCTCTCCTGTTTGCATATAAAAAAAGACTGTGCACCACGTACTGTTTGCATATCAAAAGACTAACGGTATCACAGGGGCGGTATGGGCTCTCCTGTTTGCATATAAAAGACTGTGCACCACGACTGATCTAAAGGCTAACGGTATGGGCTCTCCTGTTTGCATATAAAAGACTGTGCACCACGACTGGTATATCAAAAACTAACGGTATGGGCTCTCCTGTTTGCATATAAAAGACTGTGCCCCACGACTGATCTATCACAGGCTAACGGTATGGGCTCTCCTGTTTGCATATAAAAGACTGTGCACCACGACTGATCTATCAAAGACTAACGGTATGGGCTCTCCTGTTTGCATATAAAAGACTGTGCACCGCGACTGATCTATCACAGGCTAACGGTATGGGCTCTCCTGTTTGCATATAAAAGACTGTGCACCACGTATGGGCTCTCCTGTTTGCATATAAAAGACTGTGCACCACGACTGATCTATCACAGGCTAACGGTATGGGCTCTCCTGTTTGCATATAAAAGACTGTGCAACACGACTGGTATATCAAAGATCTAACGGTATGGGCTCTCCTGGTATGACTGGCTCACCTGTTTGCATATAAAAGACTGTTTGTGCACCACGACTGATCTATCACAGGCTAACGGTATGGGCTCTCCTGTTTGCATATGAAAGACTGTGCACCACGACTGGTATATCACAGGCTAACGGTATGGGCTGTTCTGTTTGCAATAAAAAGACTGTGGACCACGACTGGTATATCAAAGGATAACGGTATGGGCTGTCCTGTTTGTGGGAAAGTGCACATAAGAGATTGTGATGCTAATGTAAACATGTAGCGGGTTTCCTCAAAAGACTATATCAAAATCAGTAAATGTTTACATCCAGTAGCCGATGATTATTAAATCAGTGTGCTCTAAAGGTGTCATTAAAGCAAATAAAAGGTTTTAACTATAGTAATATATATAACAACTTTTCATTGCAAATAACGACAAACTATTAATGAATTGATGGATAATGTAATATGACATTAATGACTGGTATTCATGAGATGCATTCACATGGAAACATGGCCAGTTATCATCAGTAATCGAGTTGCATTCGTAATCGAAAAGTTCACACACACACACACACACACACACACACACACACACACACACACCCCATATCAAGGTCAGTATCTGGTGTGTCCACCATTGGCCCGTGAGCATGCGTGAAGACGACGGTGAAAGGATTGGCACAAACATCTCAAATAAGCCACAGGAATGTTCCTCTACTCCTCCTGCAACGCCTGTGCAAGCTCAGCGAGGTTACGTGGTGGTGGCTGGTGGTGACGTACACGACGTCCTAACTCATCCCACGTGTTCAATTGGGTGCAAATCCGGTGAAATGGCGGGCCAGTTCATAACGGTGATACCGACTTGTTGCAGGAATGCCTGGGTAATTCTTGCAGTATGTGGACGGGCATTGTCTTGTTGAAACAGAAGGTGACGGCGCAAAAGTGGCTGGAATCTTAGAATAACGTCAACATAACGCTGGGCTGTAAGGGCATCGTGGACAATGATGAGATCATTCCTGAAATAACAGTTGATTGTCCCCCATACCATCAGACAACCGCCGCCAAACCGATCACGTTCCCTCACACATCCGTCAGCGTACCGTTCATGGAGTCTCCTGTACACACGTGCTCTTCCATCGGCAAAGGAGACGGAGAAACGGGACTCATTTGAGAAAACAATTCTCCGGTAAAAGGCTGGTGGATGATTACCATTCTGGAGAGCAAACTGTAGTCTCGCAGCACGATGTCACGGTGTCATAATGTTACCGTTGTACGGGCGTCTGCATCCGTTCAGCCGTTCTGAGTCGACGGATGACCGTCATCGGATGGATATGCCTTCCATGACGTCCTATCGTGTTGCTTGCTGTCATCGTCGTAGTTCTGAACCGGTCACGGAGGTGGTGTCTTGGCGTGGGGTCGTAACGGGACGTTGACCAGGTCGAGGACGATCACGGACACTCCCGGTCTGTTGATGACGTTCAACAAGTCGTCCAATAGTTGATGGATGGACTCTGAAGGTCCTAGCAACTTGGCATGCAGCATGATTGAACATGTAGTGAACGCATTTCACACCATTTTGTGTGTTTCTGCTATTGTATGTGTAACGAGAAAAAACCCAGGATTGAAACCCAGACAAAAGTACCAATCAATGGCTTCCTCTTATAAATTGTTATTTTAAGTCCAATAAATATATTTTTCATTAATCACAACAAAATATTGAAAAATATCTGTTTTGCGTTGTCATTGTGTGTCAATATATATATATATATATATATATATATATATATATATATATATATATATATATACACATACATACAGTGGTGATATTTGTTTTTGATTTATAATAGTCTTAAACTTGTGTTTCTGCGTGTTGTGAGTGGCATGTGTAGTAGTGGAGCTCTTGCTAAATGTGTTTTCCCATTCCAACCAGGTCTTCACGACTGGTACACAAATGGCTGTTTTATGTACTGTTCTGTCTTTACGACTGTGCATATAAAGTATCTCTTGCTGCTTTTCGGTGTAACCTACGTGTCTGAAGATTTTGTCTCGCTGTAGCCCACGTGTGTAAGCAGCCAACATGGTATGCTAGGGTTAGACTGTCAAGTGGTACGACGAAGTTGGCCAATTCGACGGTTGCGTTGTAATTTCTCCAACTCCCGACTTACGATGATAGTTCTGATGTTAACAACTAACTGGTCGCAAATATTGTATACGACGAAAATCGACTTGTAAGAGCGCACACACTAGCAACTGGACTGTCGTAGAAGTCGTGAGAGCAGAAAGTTGGCCAACTTTGTCGTGGCAGATGGTAGTCTAAGCCTAGAATTATGCTACGGTCAGACTGTCAACTGTCACGGTGAAGTTGGTCAGCTCGACGGTTGCGTTGTAATTTTCCCAACTCGATTTACAACGGGTGCGCTCAGATAAAAACTAATTGGTTATACGAGTTGTAAGAACGCTCAAACTAGCAACGGAACAGTCCTATAAGTCGTGACTGCAGAAAGTTGACCAACTTTGTCGTGACAGTTAATAGTTTGAGCCTAGCATTAGACTCCATATATAGCCATAATTCAAAATAACAAATATTCCCTTCCTCTTTTTTTTTTTCCTTTTTTTTATTTTTAATACACTTCTTTTTCTTGATTTTCAACAGCATATTGAACACGTTAGAAATCAATATCCGCTTGGGAGGCCAGGTCACGTGGAGGACGTTGCCAAGGTGATAGCATTTCTAGCCTCAGATAACGCGTCCTTCATCACGGGAGCCTCGGTCCCTATTGACGGCGGCAAACACGTGATGTGTCCGCTATAAAACATTTACAGTTATTTATCTTCTGTAAAACACACCGAAGCTGTCACTGGGTCTGGAGAGTATGGTACCAGTTTAAAATGAAACACTGATTCAAATGTGACGAAACACTGATTCAAATGTGACGAAACACACGGCGTCTTATCTGTGCTGGCAGTGAATAGTCTTGGCCTAGCATTAAGACTCCAAATAGCCATAAATCAAAAGAACATATATTATCCGTGATAAAAAAACATTTACAGTTATAAAAATAAATATCTGTAACATCAGCTGGACTACAATAAAGATTTTACAATGAACACTGTCTTCTCTCCATTCATTAATTCATTAATTCATTAATTTATTCATTCATTATCTCCATATTCCGTGTCAATATCGCTGGCTATTAATATGTTTATCAGAATGTACATCACGTGATTGTATGACAGAATGCATATCACATGCTTATCACATAAATATCAGAATACATAACACGTCTTACAGAATGCATAACACATGTATTACACAATACACACCACATGTCCTACAGAATACACATCACATGTCCTACAGAATACACATCACATGTATTACACAATACACATCACATGTCTTACAGAATACACATCACATGTCTTACAGAATACACATCACATGTCTTACACAATACACATCACATGTATTACAGAATACACATTACATGTCTTACAGAATACACATCACATGTATTACACAATACACACCACATGTCTTACAGAATACACATCACATGTATTACACAATACACACCACATGTCCTACAGAATACACATCACATGTATTACACAATACACACCACATGTCCTACAGAATACACATCACATGTATTACACAATACACACCACATGTCCTACAGAATACACATCACATGTCTTACAGAATACACATCACATGTATTACACAATACACACCACATGTCTTACAGAATACACATCACATGTATTACACAATACACGCCACGTGTCTTACAGAATACACATTACATGCATTGCAGAATACACACCACATGTCCTACAGAATACACATCACATGTCTTACACAATACACATCACATGTCTTACAGAATACACATCACATGTATTACACAATACACACCACATGTCCTACAGAATACAATACACAATACACAATACACCACATGTCCTACAGAATACACATCACATGTATTACACAATACACACCACATGTCTTACAGAATACACATCACATGTATTACACAATACACACCACATGTCCTACAGAATACACATCACATGTATTACACAATACACACCACATGTCCTACAGAATACACATCACATGTATTACACAATACACACCACATGTCCTACAGAATACACATCACATGTATTACACAATACACACCACACTACAGAATACACATCACATGTATTACACAATACACATCACATGTCAGAATACACAATACACATCACATGTATTACACACATATGTATTACACACGCCACATGTCGTATTACAGAATACACATCACATGTATTACACAATACACATCACATGTCTTACAGAATACACATCACATGTCTTACAGAATACACATCACATGTATTACACAATACACATCACATGTATTACAGAATACACATCACATGTATTACAGAATACACATCACATGTATTACACAATACACATCACATGTATTACACAATACACATCACACACAATACACATCACATGTATTACAGAATTACACAATACACATCACATGTATTACAGAATACACATCACATGTATTACAGAATACACATCACATGTATTACACAATACACATCACATGTATTACAGAATACACATCACATGTATTACACAATACACATCACATGTATTACACAATACACATCACATGTATTACACAATACACATCACATGTATTACAGAATACACATCACATGTATTACACAATACACATCACATGTCTTACAGAATACACATCACATGTATTACAGAATACACATCACATGTATTACAGAATACACATCACATGTATTACACAATACACATCACAT
>NC_054702.1:9461230-9697701 GCF_016097555.1 Gigantopelta aegis | reverse complement strand
TTTGATTTGTTCCCCACGTGGCTATTTGGGTTAACTTGAGGCGCCTAAACCAGTCTAGGGGATGTTTTTCTGCACGGTCAGGCTGAACGTAGCCCAGAAACGTTGTACATACTACTACTGTATTACTAGAAGTACCCATCGTGTCCCTGGCGAGCACCCTTTCATTAAACTATACTCGACCTCGTTCGTGATGAAGAAGCACGATCAAAGTACATGGCGGTATACTATCTTCCTATTCATACTGTATTGAAAACACTCAGTAACTGGGTCAAAGATGATACAATAAACTGGTTTACCTGTTCGGAGGCTCATCTCAGTGTTATCAGTTGATCCGGATACTCTGTACCGATTTCGTGTGTGACAAAGCGTAGTGTAATCACATTACTGTAAACATTATGAAATTCAGGACACGTGACCACATATATCACATAGCCTTTGAAAAGTAAACTATGAAAAATAGATCCTTAAAAAAAATCACAACAAACACAGTTAAAAGCTGTATGTTTTGACATCTGTGTGTGTGTAGGTATCAAACGGTGACTGGCGTACTAACTACGAGTTTATTATTTTAAATATATACGTCAAACAGGATAATTTAAATGTGGCTCTTCGTCACCCATTGACGTAAATGACTGGTGACTCAAGAGGAACAAGCGGAGACGATTAGTAACATAATAGAAACCAGACACTTTATCTAGTGTTCGCGTGTGCCCCTCAGTTGTCTTTAAGACTTTTGGGGAATACTACGGCACGCTCAAATACAATAGTAATGTCATGGCCATAAATAACTCGAGTCACCCCTAACGCTCCCCTTATTGATATGTTGTAGGGGAGGGTTAGAGGCGACTCGAGCTAGGCCGTAAACAGCGTTTATGTCGGGGAGTTTGGGTGGTCTTTAGGGGTGTTATTGGAAAGAAACATACAAATACCGTATATTTTCAAATACGGTTTCTGTTGTTGGTGGTGTTTGTTTTTGTTTTATTTTATTTATTTATTTTTGTACTCTTGTTTTTGTTTTAATTTATCTAATTTGTTTTTAAACTATAAAAGGGAATTATGTTTGTACATGATTTAATTTACTAGATAGTAATGGAAAATGTATGAATTATACTTTTACCAAATAAAATAGAACAACTTTTTTTACAACACATTTCCACGATTTACACAAAGGCCTTTCTGAATTATGATTTCTCCATCAGAATAGTTGATGGTAAAATTATGCATAAAGAAGAACCCAGACAGCTGTATAGTATTACCGGCCTCGGTGGTGTCGTGGTTAAGCCATCGGTTAAGGTTGGTAGGTACAGGGTTCGCAGCCCGGAACCGGCTCCCACCCAGAGCGAGTGTTAAAGACTCAATGGGTAGGGACGTAGCTCAGTGGTAAAGCGCTCGCTTGGTGCGCGGTCGGTTTAGTATCAATCCCCGTCAGTGGCCCCATTGGGCTATTTCTCGTTCCAGGCAGTGCTCAACAACTGGTGTAACAAAGGCCGTGGTATGTACTATCCTGTCTGTGGGATGGTGCATATAAAAGATCCCTTGCTGCTAATTGAAAAGAGTAGCCCATGAAGTGGCGACAGCGGGTTTCGTCTCTATATATCTGTGTGGTCCTTAACCATATGTTTGACGCCATATAACCGTAAATAAAATGTGTTGAGTGCGTCGTTAATTTCCTTCCTTCAAACAAGCACTATTCATTTCTTTCCATTGAATGGGGAAAATGTTATCCATTGTTTCTAATGCTAAAATATCCATCATTGCGGTCTTTCAAATATTCAGTTTAATTTTAATTTTAACAAATATTGCTTTTGACAGAAAACTAGATAATATATCATTGATACAAATCAAATATGTTAACTTTGAGGTGGGTCTGGAAAAATTATAACGCAGTTTTAAAGAACAAATGATTGGAACGAACGAACAGTCGTATTTTAAAATTAAAAAACCCAACACATTTACATAACGAACCATTATAATCCATACGAAATCTTTTCATTCTTTCATTGAGTTTTGGTAGTTATCAGGAAGAAACACACCTGACTAGCGAGCGAATAAAGGTCGCAACGCCACAGAGCGCTAGCATCAAATGAAGTCCAAAGTCCGACCGCATCCATTAGGTTCAGACATATCTACCCTGGGTTTAGTCTCTGGTATGACCAGTGGTAAAGCGCTCACTTGATGGGCGGCCGGTCTGGGATCGATCCCCATCGGTGGGCCCATTGTGTTATTTCTCGTTCCAGCCAGTGCACCACGACTAGTATGTGCTATCCTATCAAAGGCCATGGTATGGGTTATCCTGTCTGTGGGAAGGTGCATATAAAAGATCCCTTGCTACTACTGGAAAAATGTAGCGGCTTTCTTCTCTAAGACTATATATCAAAATTACCAAATGTTTGACATCCTATAGCCGACTATTAATAATCAATGTGCTCTTGTGGTGTCACTAAACAAAACTAACTCTCTCTCCCCCTCCCCCACCCTTTCTTCGTCCGTCCATCCGCCTGTCTGTCTCTCTCGCTATCTGTCTCTGTCATTCCCTTTCAAACTATTTAATGTCAGGTCCCCTTCGCTTCCGGCGCCAATGATATGTTAGATATCAAATAGCTGTAAATAAAATAAATAAATAAATACATAAATTAAAAGAACAAATCCCAACAACTTTCCTTCCCTAAATTATGCAAAGGGGTTATCCTCGTTATTTGCTGTTATAAAAAACCGGAAATCCTGGATTAAAGGGTCTCTCTCGACGTTTCTAGGATCCCGACTCGATCCACACTACCACGCATCGTAATAATGCATATTAAAAAACGCAGTGCTCCCTTGGAAATAGACCGACTATCCATACATCGAAATAAAGCATACACAAGATCTATTGCCCGACGTGTAGAATGTCAGTCCTAAACAAACAAGACAAACTGCTCAATTCAAGACACGTGGCTTTGCAAATGTATATCAAACTGAAGAGCGATCTTCCATTGCAAGCTGTCCCTTTATGCTCTGGTGTGATTGCAATCGTCACCGAACAACCCAGTCGTTTTGCTTGACGGGGGCATGAATATCTCAATCGGCTAATCGATTCTCGTTCTTTATTCTCCGTACAATTGCTGTCTGACAAACTTTGATCATTTAGGTTCATGGTACACGCTCAGCTTTCACTTGCTACTTGATACTGTTTGGGAGACAGAGACGTTGCTAAATTGTTAAAATTCAGACGAGTGTAATTACAAATCTGTAAAAGAAGATGTGTTATCTATTGCCGGTGTCATCTCGTACCAAGCTGTCACTGAACAGCGTGTGAAGATACGATTTCTACTGTTTCTAACATTGAGCCAGTCATCATATCGTTAGTTCTATTCACCAGATAATTCACTTCTGGTTTATCTCAGGTATACTGTCGTTACTTGTGTAATTTCTGAAAATATATGCTTCCTGTGAAAGTAAGGTTTACTTAACAAAATACACACATTGAGAATGAGATAAAAAAACACCCAGAAGAAGCGTATTTTGTCACTGGCACAGACTGGTTCGTACAATACGACAAAAACAGCCACTGGTAAAAAGTAATCAACATGTAGCGAAGTTGGTGCCTGACTGTACATACATACCAACAATGGCGGTGAGTGATGGACACAATATAGCTCTTATTTTTGTAAATTGGATATGTCTGTCTGTCTGTCTGTCTGTCTCTCTCTCTCTCTCTCTCTCTCTCTCTCTCTCTCTCTCTCTCTCTCTCTCTCTCTCTCTCTCTCTCACACACACACACACGTATGCATCGGAAGCGGCGGGCTGGGGTGGGGGTGGTGGATTGCAGAAACAAACATGGATTATATAACTTTTAACTGTTGTACGTGTTGTGTGTTTGTCGTGTGTTGTCACGCGTGTTAACTACCATGTGTGCGTTGGAATCTCAGTGAAAGTTAATGTCATATTTTATGAGTAAAGGGAAATATTCGAATTAAACTGTATAGATCAACTCGACGAAAATCGGTCAAGTTAAGAAAACCTAAATGCTTAAATATTTGCTTTTACTTATTTATTTTGATCTAATTAATTTAAATATTGATTGATCGGTTCGATTTATGAAAGGACTTTCCTTTGGCACTGTCACTAACCCTAACCCTAACTCTATTTATGATAAGTATTTATAATGTTCTTTATACGTGACAGTGCCAAAGAAAAGTCCTATCTTTTTTTAAATTTATTTATTTGAAATAAAGCTACTAAATAGGCGTAAGCATTATTTTATTTTTTTCGTTTCAGACGAATGTCTTTACAAAAGAATACAAATGATTCTTTTTCATTGTATCGCCAAATGTTTTACTTGATTGTAAAACCTGGACGATGCCGCGGCACATTAGCATTGCCAAATTCTACGACTGGACGGATGACCTGTACGATTGTGTGTCTGTCTCGAAATCGAAACTGCACGAAAATATGAACGACACACCCCGACGCTTTTCCGAAAAGAGCAAACTACAGAACACTCGATGGTGTTCGAATGGAGTTCACGTGACCCCGGGGCGGATGTTTTCAAGGGAAAGAGGAAACCTTACGAAGGGTGAGGTGAACATAATACACGGAATATATCAAAATCGCGGCAATCTATCAGAAACTGACACTCTCTCGAGTCCCAGAAGTCACAAGGATGCTTGGCTTGTTGGGAAAACCACGAGAAACTCCAGTGGGAATCAGACGGAACGTGTGGACTCGGTGTCTTCGCATGACACGGACCTCAGTGATGGTCGAGCGTCAGGGAAGAGTAGAGCTGGTAGACACACACAGGGATGTGGGGTTCAGAAGGATACTGTCGGTCCAGCTACAATTAATCTGTTTTTCTCAAATGGCGTGCGGCGACGTGCCTCAGGTAAAACTCTAGAAAAGACCACATGTGTGGAGGATCGTTGTGAAATGGACGATGAGAGTCATCAAAATAACAGTCAGGTCGACAGAACAACTCCCAGGACCCAACGTTTGCCAGCTGACAAAGAAGACAGTACTTCTGGTGACGGTTTTGTACGCGATCACGAAGACCAAAATATGCCATCATCGTCTGAAGTAAACACAATGAATGGAGGTCAGTCAGTGTCGTACAGGGCTGAAGAAAGCAGTAAGGAAGTAGACAGTAAAAGACAGGTCACTCGGAGGATACAGATGGAGGTGTTTTTACCGCCAGTACCACGTGATCCGACAGATGATGACATCAGGAATTCGCTTCAAGAGGGACGACCTCTACTAGAAAGAGAACGGCCAATGAGTCATACCAAGTTCAAACTGAAACTTGACAGACTGCCTGAGACCAGTGATCCATACAATGTAAGGTCAGACGAGAAAAACAACTTGGCTGAGTCAGATCTCTTGTAGAGAAAGATACCAGCCAGTGAATCATGTCCAGTATTATGTGTGACCAAAGAACCATTCCCAGTGTTAAAGTATGAGTGGCCCACTACAAACGTAAACTAGACACATTGGTCTTATTAGATATATGGTAGAAATACATCAACCAAAGAATCATTTCCAGTATTATGTGTGACCCAGTGGAAGCCTAAACTAGACACATTGGTCTTGTTAGATATGTGGTAGAAATACATCAGCCAAAGAACCATTCCCAGTGTTATAGTATGAGTGGCCCACTACAAACGTAAATTAGACACGTTGGTCTTATTAGATATATGGTAGAAATACATCAACCAAAGAATCATTTCCAGTATTATGTGTGACCCAATGGAAGCTTAAACTAGACATATTGGTATTGTTGAATATGTGATAGAAATAGATCAACCAAAGAACCATTCTCAGTGTTATATTTTTATGAGTGACCCATTACAAGCTTAAACCTGACACATTGGTATTGTTAGATATTTGGTAGAAATACATCAACCAAAGCATCACATTGTATACAAGTTCAAACTGGACAAACTAACAAAAGATAGAAAGAGTCTTGATCGAGTGTCGTCTAGCGTTATATGTGAGAATAACGCTAGAGGACACTCGAGCTAGAAAGCGACCAACCAAAGAATTGTGCCCAATGTTATATTACCTGGTATATGCTTAGACTAGACAAGTGAAGTTCGGTACGTGCTAAAAACAGATAAACAATTAGTCTTATCAAGTATAAACTCAACTAGATAAACTATTAAGTCCGGTTTTTTTTATTGCGAAGAGAATGAGCAATGCATGCTATCTAACACTACCCCAAACTAAACGAACTGGCCGTGCTAGTCAGATCTGTGATCAGATCAACCAAGGAATCGCATTGAGTACAAACTCAAACTAAACAAATTGGTTTAGCTCGATCTGTGATTATAGAAATAAGTAAAACAAGGAATCACATTCAGTACAAACTCAAAGTAAACCAATTGGCTAAGTTCGGTATTGGATTACAGAATGAAATACAACAATGAACCTCATTTAGAACAGTCTCATGCTGTATAAAGTGACAAGCAATTCTGTGTTACAGGGATAATGACCAATTAATAATATCCAGTATAAGCTCAAATTGGACAAACTGGCTGTGATAGAAAAAACATCACAATAACAATTTGGCTCAGCCAGTTCTGCATTGTTACAAAGTTACAAAGTATCGAGTTTATACCAGTGTAAGTCAAACTTGGACAACCAGGCTAAGATATCATAAAATCATCGTAGGCTCTGACGTCAGTGCGATACACGCCATAGTGATGCCATAGCCTATGATGGTTTTACCATATCGTAGGCCTTGACGCTGGTTTATTTGAATATGTGACAGAAAAAGGATGTTCTATCTCACAAGGCCAATAGTGAGCCACCCAGTGTATGTTGAAACTGGACAAAAAACGTTGTGCTCGATCTTCGTTTGTACAGCACGTGATGATTTTATTGTATTTATACTATAACCATGGTTGTAAATGTTTTCTGATTTTAAAAAAATTAGAATTACAACCAAGGTTGTAGTTTTTTGTTCCATATTTTATTTGTGTTACAACCATTGCTTTGTTAATATGTCTTCTTCTTCTTTTCGTTCGCTTGATGACTACACGTTCAGGCTAGCTGTGACAATGAATGCTACTATCCTCTGTAGATCACTCGTGATACCGTACAGTTTCTTCTGGAGTGTTGTTGTAGTTGTCCAGGTAGCGTCCCTCAGCTGCTGTAGGTTTATGCAGTCTTGGATGACATGTTTGGTCGTCTGGTCTACTTCTCCACAGGAGCACATGGAGGAGGGTACACGCCGGAACCTCTTATACATGTGCTGGTTCAGACTGTTGTGTCCAGTCCTTAGTCATGATCACCTGTGCATGCCGATTTAGCTGGAAATAACCATCAGTTAGTTTGGGAGATCTGTAGAGTGATTTAATATGGGTTTTCATTTCTCTGATACCAGTGGCGAATCCAGAAAATCCATTATGGGAGGGGGTGGCAATGACATGAGGTGGAATGCCAATGAAACTTTGGGGGGAGGTTTGGAGGCGATCGTAAAAAAAATGAAAATTAATATATAATAAAATTATAACTGTCGTAAAATTTAGGGTGGGGGCGGGCCCTGTCCCCCCCCCCCCCCCCCCCGATCCGCCTCTTGATACTTTATCTGCATTACAACCATTGGCTTTCGTCTTTCTAATACTTTATTAGTATTAAAAACATTGTTTTAATTTGTCTGATACTTTAAGCGGCGTTCTCATTGTGTTATTAGTCGTATGCGATTTGTCGTTTCTACAAAAATCGTAACGTATAAGACTAAAGGCGTTCCGATTTAGGTTTTCTCACAGTACGATTCGATCGCATGCGACAAGTCCGTGCGACTAATCGCATAATAAGAATGCCCCTTTGTCTGCATACTGTAAACCAGATTTCAGATACTATTTGTGTTCAACCATAGATTTAATGCGTTCTAATACATTATTTGTATTACAAACCTAAGCTTTAATGTTTCAAAATATATTATTTATATTACAACAATAGCTTTATCTTTTTTCTTTTTGATTTTTATTATTTATTTATGTTACAGCTATTGCCTGCAATAGGAATGAAATAATATTTGTTAAATGACACCTACGGCTATGTGGTGTCTAACATCTAGTTATTTCAACATTTAGTCATTAGAGAAAAAACCAGAGAAACCTGCTACAACCACATATGCTACTCTTATAGACAGGTACACAACGCCTGGTATATCAAAAGCCGTGGTATGTGCTATCATGGCTGTAGGATGGTGCATATAAAAGATCCCTTGCTATTAATGGAAAATGTAGCGGGTTTCCTCTCTAAGACTATATGTCAAAATTATCAAATGTTTGACATCCAATAGCCGATGATTAATAAGTTCATTTAATCTAGTGGTGTCGTTAAACAAAACAAACTTTAAACTATTTTAGATAAAGCAGTAAGGGATTTTTATATGCACTTTCCCACAGACAGGACAATACATGTACTAACATGGAACATACTGGAATAATAATAGTACACTGAATGCGTCTGTGATTCCTCGAACTGGTAATTTTAACTCCTCCTTCGAAACACTCACAATCTAAGACCGTAATACGTATTTAGTAATAAAATCACACGTTTTTCTTCACATCAAAAAACGAACCTGGTAACTTTAAACCATACATCCAGATTTTCTGATTTCATAATAATAATATCTGTAACGGTTTGCAATTAGTGCTTTTCCATTGGACATTAGCTAGATATGAATAGAGCAAAAAAAAGAAGAAGAAAGAAACTAAATATAAACAATTTGCCAAGATCACTCCTGAGAACGCTGAGGTATGCTCATGACAGACGTATTTGAATCGTTTATAGCTATAGCAAAAGTTCAGCCTCTCATATGGTTGATCGCTGCCCGGACGTATCCAAGAAATATTTTGCGAGGGTGGACGTAGGTGGGAGGCTAACAGGAACATAACCGTACGTGACATAGGGGCAAATTATTAAATTCGGGCAAAAATTATAGAGATTGCTCGAAATCTTTTCACCGTGTTTTTCCATCAATCAAACCACAATATTAGTTGTAATTCAGGTGAAGAGGAGTAGTGATTTGTTTGCAACCCTATATAGCGGTTTGGCAGTAATGCTAATATGAATAAATGTTGTTATTCATGATTCAATGATTTTCGTTTAATTCTGGCAAAAAGCAGCCTGCCCCTCCCCACCCCCACCAAAAAATGGGAGCCCGTACACCTATGTATGGGGGGGGGGGAAGGGGGGGGGGGGACTAACGTGAACATAAGCGTACGAGACAAGGGGAGACATTCTCAAATTCCTGCAAAAACAATAGAGATTTTCGTACAAAAACGATTGAGATTTTGGAGCAAAATGAGCTTGCTTAAAATCTTTTCACCATGTCTTTCCATCAATCTAACCACAATATTAGTTGTAATCCATGTAAAATTGCGTACGGATTTGTTTGCAACCTTATATAGTGGTTTGGCAGTAATGCTAATATGAGTAAATGTTATCTATATTTGGGCATGTTCGTTTCATTAGACAAAACGCAGCCAGCCTACCCCCCCCCCCTCCCCCCAACCCCTTACAAACATGGGAACCCGTACGCCTATAAACGGGAAACGGTCACATAAACCAACTTGTCAATAGGGGGGGGGGGGGGGGGGAGACAAAATTAAGAGGGAAAAATGGGACACTTGAATATTTTTAGGGGGACGGGTCCCCTGGTCCCCCCCCCCCCCCCCCCTTGGATTCTCCTCTGTGATGGATGGATGGGTGGATTGAAATGAAAATTAACCGACACGTGTTCGTCTACTTTTATATGTTGTTGACAGTGACTCGTGATTACACAATGACAGGCCGTCGCATATTTCTCGTTGACGGTTCGTTGTTATTGACAATTTAATGCAACGCATTTGGTAACAACTTTATCCATTCACTCAGTGATTCGTATAATATAATATATACACATGGGCCCCGTTCCACGAAGCGATCTTAGCACTAAGATCACCTTAAGTGCATAAGTTTAAAGTTTTTTGTTTTGTTTAACAACACCACTAGAGCACACTGATTTAGTATTCATCGGTTATTGGATGTCAAACATTTGACAAAAGTTTGACATATGAATGAATGAATGATGAATGAATGAATGAATGAATGAATGAATGAATGGGTAACGACACCCCAGCACGAAAAATACATCGGCTATTAGGTGTCAAACTATGGTAAATGCAAACAAATATAGTAATGATCAACATCAATATAAAAATTCAACAGTTAAATCAGTTTGTCATATAGTCTTAGAGAGGAAACCCGCTACATTTTTCCATTAGTAGCAAGGGGTCTTTTATATGCACCATCCCACAGATAGGATAGCACATACCACGGCCTTTGATATACCAGCCATGCATTGTGCACAGCCTAGAATGAGAAATAGCCCAATGGGCCCACCGACAAAGTGCATAAGGTAGTTATACTCTTAAGGTGATCTTAGGACTAAGATATCTTCGTGGAACGGGGCCCTAGTAATTCAGTTAGCACCACCTAGTTTTGACCGTGTGACTTACAGTTCGTGAACATTTCGTGGATATTGGAAACATTTAGCAGCAAGCAACAGTGTCGGCACATCACTACTTAATGTATGCAAGAGAAAATATTTAGCAGCAAGCGACAGTGTCGGCACATCACTACTTAATGTATGCAAGAGAAAACATTTAGCAGCAAGCGACAGTGTCGGCACATCACTACTTAATGTATGCAAGAGAAAACATTTAGCAGCAAGCGACAGTGTCGGCACATCACTACTTAATGTATGTATGCAAGAGAAAACATTTAGCAGCAAGCGACAATGTCGGCACATCACTACTTAATGTATGCAAGAGAAAACATTTAGCAGCAAGCGACAGTGTCGGCACATCACTACTTAATGTATGCAAGAGAAAAACATGGAAATATATGACAATTAATTGTGGTGCTAGAATCATATTGGTGTGCTTCTCATAAGGACTCTAAGTAATTCGTTCATACCATCTCAGTACATACCCAGTAATGGACCGGATCTAGGATATTGAGAGGTGTGTGTGTGGGGGGGGGGGGGGTAGGGGGGGGGGCTTTAGCATTTATGCTTTCTTGGCTAAGCTGTGTGTGTGTGTTTGCGCGCGTGTGCGTATGTGTGTGTGTTTCTGTTAGTGTGTGTATGTGTGTGTGCGTATGTGTGTATGTATGTGTGCGTGCGTGTGTGTCTGTTAGTGTGTGTGTGTGTGTTTTCAGTGAAAAAATCAACCTCAATAATAAAGGTGATTCTTTTACTTAGTAGCTAATGGTGATGGTGGTGGTGGTGGTGGGTGGTGGTGGTGTGTGTGTGTGTGGGGGGGGGGGGAGGTAAACCTCTTAACCCTCAGCTTAGATCCACCACTGCAGTAGATATAGAACATGTAAAAACTCTTAATATCAGGTTTAACCTCCGTCGGCATGGACAATGACTTCTAGTCGCCCTTTTAGCTGCCATACAATTCAGGTGGTGTTTAATTAATTTCCAGGTCTATATTCCAGACGATATTGGAATTGAAAAAGCTAAGTACCGACAGGTAGACACGTAACTTGGTTTAAAGCTGAAATCTCGAATATATATATATATATATATATATATATATATATATATATATATATATATGTGTGTGTGTGTGTGTGTGTGCGTGCGTGCGTGCGTGCGTGCGTGCGCGCGCGCGTGTGTGTGTGTGTGTGTGTGTGTGTGTGTGATGTATATATAATATTTACGTATTTAGAACATAATTATCCATGACCGGCCTCGGTGGTGCAGTGGTTAAGCCCATCGGACATAAGACTGGTAGGTAATGGGTTCGAACGCCCTGTACCGGCTCGAATCCAAAGCGAGTATGACGACTTAGTGGGTAAGTGTAAGGCCACGACACCGACTTCTCTCTCACTGACCATTAACAACTAACCACCAACTTTCTGTCCTGGACAGACAGTCCAGATAGCTGACGTGTGTCTCCAGGACCTTAATTGGATTTAAGCACAAACAAAGATAAGATAGATAGATCATCCATATTAATGTTATGACTCAAAATGTTCGAGGTTATTTGTTCAGTTAAAAAACCCAGTTTGTTTTATTTAATATCACTAGACAACATTTATCAATTATCGGAAACATTTGGTAATTTTTACATAAGAGGAAACCCGCTACACTTCTCCATAGCAAGGGATCTTTTATATGCGCCATCCCACAGACAGGATAGCACATACCACTACCTACCTTTGATATATCAGTCTTGGTGCACTAGCTGGAACGAGAAATAGCCCAATTGGCCAACCAACCGCGCATCAGGCGACGCTTTACCAGAGTTAACGGTGTTTGAATCATAAGTTATTTTTAAAATATACTTGCTTCTTATAGGTACTCTGCGGCTGTTTAACAAGATCTTCCTGTGCTTAACGTTTCTTCATCCCAAATATAACTAGTATAAGGTAATAAATATATTTATCATATAACAGATAGCATATCCAGTTCAATCAATAACTTTGCAAATTAGATGTAAATTAATCGAGGTCACGGCACTATGTTCATTGACATTTAAGCAAAGATACTATGACGACACTCCAGAATTAACGTATGCAAACAAACACTTGTCAACAGCAACTTTACAATGTAAGAATATCCGATGTGCCCATTGAAAATGACGCCGCATCACATTCATACTTCATTTGAATATCGATTGATGGCTAACAGGAATAATAGTTGCATTATAATTTATACAGTTTACAAAAATATGTTGCATTAAGTTTAAAGGAAACATGTCACGTAAACCATATTTGGCACCAACCATGTACAATTAATTATAAATTGAATCACCTAAAAAAAAAAATTATAAAAAATTAATTACTTAAAATATCTCCATAAAAGAACCCCAGATACGAGCTCTTAGCGGAAATTGCCGATCTTTAATGAGCAGGGCAATCACGAGGTCCGTGACGTCAGAGACGCGTCGCTTGATCTGAAGCCTTACACTTAAAAGCATTAGTCCGTACCACTCATAAAGAATCTAAGACTTGCACAGCTTACCAAAACAATGAGTGTTCGTTCGCAAAACGTTTTGCCGTATCAATATGAGCTGTTAGTAAATGAAGAAAGACACACATTTACTTACAACAGTGATACTGAAGAAAAAACGGATAGCGAGTCGGAGGGTGGAGAAACTGATGGTGCCAGACCAGACCGGTCGACCAATTTACAGCCCGGAGCCCGAAAGCAACCCGGAGACAAAACCAAAACTCGGATGCTAATGCCGAGGTGTATACTGTTCATATTTAGCATAAAGATACACCTCGATATGATGTATTTAAATATGTAAAAAATATAAATGTAGGACAAACATTTTGGGGTTTTTTTTAAAGAAAATATCGCATTTTTTATGTTCGGGCTGTACATAATGAAATTTGTATGCACAGTGTAAACAAACGCTCTAATTTACGACAAGGCGCTTCACTTTCATTAACCTGGCTTGTAAAACAACATAAATGACTTGAGAGTATAATCAACTTTTAAACTAAATATATTTCTATTTGCATCAATAGAACGAAATGGGGTTATAGTATTTTTCTCTCATAAAAAAAAGTAGCATATTATTAGGCCTATTGGTAGGGTGCGTTAGAGTAAAAACGACCACTCACGATACCCAAGTGATAATTTTGTTTTCTTTGGTACTACGTAATTGGTCAGTTTTGTAATTTTAGATGCGAAAGTCTACTTAATCAAGGGTTTTACAGCATTATTTACAGTAATGAAGCAGGGCGGCTGATAATGTCTATTAACATTGTACTATAGTCGCGACAGGTTACGCCATAATACCCTGTGATCTTAAAAAAACTGGCACGTATTTTGTACGTATGTCTAGACCGTGGTAATCACTTACCTGGTCGATACCCTGCAATATACACCTGCCAATCAGGAATCACATGTGCAGGCCACGGAAAGAAAGGACCAATTAACTAAAACAACACTCCGATTCTCAAGTCAGCCCGTGGATGAAACATAATAGTTATTTCGACACCGACAGTAGTGGGTTTTTTTGTATTGAACTTCGTGTTGCTTTGGGGCTTCGGGCGATGAGCCCCTGCGCGTGCTGTAACCTCACCGTGGTGCAGGGGTGTAACATTCTCTTTGAGAATGGCCAATACAGCACAAATTGAAGTTTAGAGTAAAATTCGGTGTCCGTAAAATTCTGTGATGTTTGTATTTGTATTTTTTGGCACAGTACACTGTTTTTGTTTAAACCTTGAATTTTTATATTGATGTTGATCATCACTTTATTTATTTGCATTACCATAGTTTGACACCCAATAGCCGATGTATTTTTCGTGCTGGGGTGTCGTTAAACATTCATTCAATCGGGCGATGAGGAACGTTTTTGTGACGTATTCCGCCCGAAGATTAAAAACATTATTTAAAATTATTATTGTTTTCTACACGTTTTTTTAAAAACATATTTAAATACATCGTACTGAGATGTATCCTCATGCCAAATCCCATGTTTGTATATGCCATATTTAATTACTTATTGACGTTTCCTTCTTCGGACGGTGAATACAGATTTTGTTATGTTTTGTAGGCCTACAGCCCTAACATGAAAAATCTTTTTTTTTCCAAAAAAATAAATAAATAAAAAATTCTACATTTTTGTTTTAACATATATAAATACATCATGCTGAGGTGTATCTTTGTGCCAAATATGTACAATGTACACCTCGGCATTCGCAACCGAGTACTGTTTTTGTCTCCGGTAACGTTCGGGCTCCGGGCTGTAATTAGGCTGACACCAAAGTACTATGCGGTGTTGGTGTCCAATCTTTTCTTTTGCGATAAAATACACGCGTCTTTGTTCGGATACAATCCTTTGGAAAACCATAAAAAGACAATCCCGATCGTTTAAACTGTTTATTTTTACACCCAAAGGCCGCGCAGTACGGCACTGTTGAACTGAAAAGATCGTAAGCCCCTTACTCCATATATAAACAGTTAACAACAATGGAAGAGTACAGCGGCTCTGACGTCACTTCCCTTTTTTTCCGAACGCTCACGAAGAAATATGCATAAATCGTACTTTGATACTGATTAGCGTAATTTTTTCATTTTAAGTTAACTACACGTATTTTATTGTTATAAAGTTATTTGTATATTATTTTTATATCATTTTTCTTTTAAAATGAGCTATAATATGGTCTCGTGTCATGTTTCCTTTAAGAATATACGATAAATAAATAATTACCTTCGTATGTTTCGCTATCGTCAATATTATATATTAAGAATACAAATAAAGAATCTCGCATAATATAATTTTTATTCCTAATATATGATATTGACGATACCGAAACACAGTCTGGTAATAACCTATATATATATATATTCAACAATTGTTAGTTTGTGTTGTATAGTCTGAACTTGGTATGTCTTCCCAGGGCATTCAGTAAATGTCAATTAGTTTGTTAACTAATCATACTTGTTTTTTGAATGCCAGTTAGTAAGGGAGAGTACTTCCTAAAATACAAGCCACGAAGCCGTTTCGGTGTAATAATATTTTTATTTTTTTTATTTTTTTTATATAGAAATTGTATTGAAATACCTACAAAAGTGAACAGCGGGACGTAGCCCAGTGGTAAAGCGCTCACTTGATGCGCGGTCGGTCTAGGATCGATCCCCGTTGGTGGACCCATTGGTCTGTTTCTCGTTCAAGCCAGTGAACCACTACTGGTATATCAAAGTCCTTGGTATGTGCTACCCTGTCTGTGGAATGGTGCATATATAAGATCCCTTGCTACTAATGGAAAATTGTAGCTGGTTTCCTCTTTAAGACTATATGTCAAAATTACCGAATGTTTGACATCCAATAGACGATGATTAGTAAATCAATGTGCTCTAGTGGTGTTGTTAAACAAAACAAACTTAAAGTCTTTTTTAAAATTGTTTTGAAATGCATGATAAAGTGAATGGTGGTGTGCAACTTCAACACGCCATCTTGATTTTACATTAGCAGAGTTATCTCCCTTTTTTGTCTTTCTTTTTGTAATATTTGCCACTTGGTGGCGCTAATAATCAGGAAATAACTTTGTCAGGTGTTGGAACTGCTTCAGGTAAAGATTATTTCTGAAATAATTAAGATGGAGAAGAAGGAAAATGTGAATGAAGATGACACGTTTGTGTCATCTGAGTGCGCGGTAAAGAAAGTTACCGTCTACTCAGACCGTGCAGAAGTATGTCGTCTTATCGAAGCAGACGTGAAAAAGGGCGTCAACGAAATCGTCCTGAAGCAGTTGCCGAAGTGTATTGATCCGGATTCAATCAGGTAATTAACATCATGCCAATTAATAATTAACATATCCTTAGCCGTTTTCAGTAGCACGAGCGCTCCCGATCATTCATTTGGACACATCAAACAGCAGTTCATCAAGATAAACTGTGTTCACCTAACGACAAAAACACGAATACGATTATTATTATGAATATCATTATGGGAAAAATATCCGCCCGGTCCCCACCTCTAACTCTAACCCTAACCCTAACTCTAACCCCTAACTCTAACTAAAAATAATAAAGGGGGGACCGGGCGGATATTATACCTCATTATGCAATATGGTTGAGTATTGTAAAATCGAGAGTATTGTAAGTTCAAGACTCGGCGATTTTCGTAAAAATCATGAGAACGCTCGCGCTTCAACCGTTTTTTTTTTCTAATAAACCATCTGACGAGCAACCAAGACGTCACAAACAACTTTTCTGTGAAATAATGCGATTCAAACAGGTACAGTGCTGTCCGGTGTATCGGCGCACCTAAGCATTCAAAGACCATTTTCTATGTGAACACTGTGAAATACTTAATAAAATATGTCTCTCACCATTGAAGCAGCGCATAATCTGAGATACACTACAAATTGTTTTATGTCTGTAGTAAATAAACATTTTAAAATTTTCCATATATGTAGACACCTAGCCCGAGTACTCTGACTGTAAGAGAGCTAGACGGACATTTGGACAGTTATACACTCTTATTACAGTCAGAGATCAACCTATGTATTTTTTTGGCAATTCCTGACAACCAAAAAATTGGCAAAGATTCCCGCTCTAATACCACACCAATCCTATGTTTGATGTCAAATACCTTTACATCGATCATTTTCGAGTTAACTGATAAAAAAAAAATCCACATATTAATCACTAATACACATACTACAGAAAGAAATCCGACAGCACCCACATTCAGCTACGCTTCGTGACACTCCGTCGCCATAATTACAAAGCTCGGCGATCTATTTCAAGACGTAGATCACGTGATTGCACACTGGGTGATTCCGCTTTGTGCAGCAGTTACAGGGGCCGTCTCATACCAAGCGATGTTACAACTTTGTACAGCTTTGTAATTATGGCGACGGAGTGTCACGAAGCGTAGCTGAATGTGGGTGCTGTCGAATTTCTTTGTGTAGTATGTGTATTAGTGATTAATATGTGGATTTTTTTTATCAATTAACTCGAAAATGATCGATGTAAAGGTATTTGACGTCAAACATAGGATTGTTGTGGTATTAGAGCAGGAATCTTTGCCTACCGTTTGGTAGTCAGGAATTGTCAAAAATATACATAGGATGGTCTCTGACTGTAATGAGAGCATATAACTGTCCAAATGTCCATCTAGCTCTCATTACAGTCAGAGTACTCAGGCTAGTAGACACCCACCTTGTATCCAAAACGATTTCCATGTCCGGTGATTCGGCGCAGTAGATGTGGATCGGTGACCTCGCTATTTATAAACTGCCTGTGACCTCACTTTGATGCCCATAAACGCCACACTATTATCCCAGGATTATTTTAGTAGGCTACCTTTTTGTTTTGTCTTGTTAAAAAATATTACTATGAAAACGAACGATCACACATTACCCATCTCGTGATCAGTTTCGGAATCGTTTTCTTGAGTGACACAGTACTGCAGATGCATACATGTTCATTACTATGCATGGCTAAATGCCTACATGGATTTTTTTTTTCTCGGGTAGATTGTGCACACACGTGGATCTTATTTCCCTATTATTATTTTTATTTTATTTTATTTTTTTTGTTTTGTAACAATGTGACAAAATTTTGTGAACTGGAATGACTGGCAATTAAGGTGTAAAACTTTTGTTTTGTTTGTAGTTATCTGTGTTTTCCTTTTCAGTTTAAATAAAAATAAACGAAAAAAAATAATTACTGTAATTTTAAAAATGCGGGAAAGGTGTTTTTAGACTGGTTTTAACATTCTTAATATTAATAAGGCTGACCTACTTCGCGTTTATATACACTAAAGCAGGTGAATGATTTATTTTGAAATTATATATAATTATTGATAATTCTATTAAAAAAAACATTAATTGTACCCTTAACAATAAATATGTTGATACTTGATTGAACATTGAAAATGGAATTAAACTTTAATTCGTTAAAAATACTGACAACATGACAACTTCCTAAGCATACTTGAGCAAAATACCAAGTGCGCCGAATCACCGGACGCGCCGATACACCGGACACGGTTGTATAACTAGAACAAAATGTTTGTTTACCTACTTTTTAACTGTTTTCACTAATTCCTGTTTTCACCCTGGAAACGAAACCCAGCATTATAAAAAATACGGAAGTAGACAAAAATAGTTTGGGTTGGATGGCAAAAATTACAGCTTTTGATCACGTGACACATTGGGAGGGACTCTGTAAGGCCACGATAAAGTAATTAAATGGGTACTAACACAGGTGGGGGTCTTATCAAATAAACCGCACATAAAGCACTGACAGATTACTTGAGAGTGGGTTATAATGCCAGAAATTCTATTTTTAATGATTTTTAACTATTGACTACTCAAAGCCTTTTTCAATTTAGACAGCTTTATATGATATTGTAATAAATTAAGATAATTTACTTAATTGTATTACAATTATTTTTTTTGACAGACCAAACCAAATAAACAAAAAACAGGATATAGGTCATACTCGCCATCCAGTTTAACAAATGCTTACTTAGCAGTGAAAGATACTTACCTGTATTAACAGCTGCCAAACAATATGGTATTCCCCAAACTACACTCAGAGACAGGGTAGATGGCAGAATTCATATTGACTGTACTGTTATGAACAGAACACCAATACTAACATTAGATGAAGAGGCAAAACTTGTACAGCATTTGCAGGATGTTGCGAAATATGGCTATGGTTATACCAGACAAGAAGTAGTAGACATTGCTTCAGACTATGCGGCTGTTCTTACAGCATTTGCAGGATGTTGCGAAATATGGCTATGGTTATACCAGACAAGAAGTAGTAGACATTGCTTCAAACTATGCGGCTGTTCTTACATGTCACGTCAGATTTTGAGCTTTTCCACAGAGGTTACCATTTAAAAGTTTATATTTCATTATTCATTGTTTTATGAATTTTACTGTCCTTTTTATCAGTTGGTTAAAAAGGAGGGGTTTTTTTTAATACAAAGAAGTGTAATAAAATGCTTCAGAAACAAAACATTTCTTTTAAGTGGCCTCAATTGAATGTGACGTCACAGAAAGTAACACTGTGTTTACTCTCGACTTTACAATACTCTAACTGGACGCCATTTGTTTTAGGGGGAGTGTGTTTGGAACAATGTTTAATATATCAGCAGTGTTGCAGTGGACTTTCTTTTCGTTTGACTTTACTATAAACATATTTATGTACATGTAAGTAACATTTTTATTTTGTTGTCAGTTTCAAAGTATGGCCCTTCCGATCAAGTCAAACCTTAAGGTCTCGAATTTACAATACTCAACTGTATATGGTGCGTCCCATCCTTGATCGCTGTGTCAGGGACTCCGGGTCCGTGAGAACCATGACGATATTTACGGAAATATTATTATACATTTTTCAGCCAGGATACGTGAAACAAAATAGATTGCAATCAGTTAACGTAAACAAATCAACAATGTGGATGTAAAACAAATTCATTCTAGTAAACAAAAGTGAAACACCCTGCGGTAAACAGGAAAGAGTGCAACATTTCTAACTGCGTTCAGGTGCATGCGTTTGCAAAAAGTATCGTAACGTGCATGTGCGGTTTGTCATTTTCCATTTTTAAGGCCACTACATGAAAAATATGTTTCTTAACTATGCACAGTTGACGAACACTTAGTTTAATATTTTTTTAAAGGAAAAATTCAGTTTTTCAAGCGTTCTGGTCCGGTCTGCATTTTATCAACACACATCTTGATGTCAATACTGATAGGCATTAAGTTAATATCAGTGAATAGTTTGTAAAATATATATATTTGTTTTAATGACTAACTGTTGAATTTTTATATTGATGTTGATCATCACTTTGTTTTCCCCATTACCATAGTTTGACACCCAATAGCCGATGTATTTTTCGTGCTGGGGTGTCGTTAAACATTCATTCATTCATTCATTCATGTTTTAATAAACTGATTCATAATTTACACAAATATGTTTATACTTTATAGTAATGTCAAATGAAAGTAAAGTCCATTGGAACACTGCTTATATAATAAATACTGTTCCAAGCGCACTCCCCCTAAAATAAATGGCGTCCAGTTAAAATATTGTTATGTCTAGAGTAAATGCAACATTACTTTCTAAGACATCACATTCAGATGAGGTCATTTTAAAGAAATGTTTTGCTTCTGGAACATTTTATTACATTTGTTTTGTATTTAAAAAAACACTCCTCTTTTTAACCAACTGATGAAAAAAAAGAATGTAAAATTCATAAAGCAATGAATAATGAAACATCATACAATTTTAAATGGTGACAACGGGAAAGCTGAAAAAAGCATGGAACGTAATTTACTGTTCATTGTTTTTACTATTGGACCTACAATGAAGGCAAAAGAGTCGACCATGCACTTCTCCTAAGCACTCTTTCTTAGGTGCAGTACATTAAAAGCAGAATTTCTGGCATTATAACCCACTCTCAAGCCTCTATTTATTTATTACCCATATGGTCTACAATAAACGGTTACATAAATGTCATACTTTTCACACGTAATCTGTATTGCGTAGGTCATAACAATACCTTGAAAACTGTTATTGCACACTACTGATGTCACATGTTGCTTTATAGCAGCTGCAAGCTTGCAACAGTGGAGGTTTCTGAAAATGACATTAATCCACATCACTGTATTTGACATCACTGGATGTTATTAAGGTGGATTGTGAAGCAATTACAATCTTATTTAACATTTGTTCAAAATCATAGTTTGTGGATAATAAATAAATTATAACATTCGCAGGAGTGCCATTTGTAATTTATGAAACTTGTTTGGCAATTGTTTTATACCCCTTGCTCTCACTCGGAGAATAAAATTCCCAAAACTCGTTTAATAAATTCCGTATAGCACTCCCGCTCATGCAATATTAATCTGTCTATAGTCCTTCCCACAGGGAACGCCATTTTCTTTCTTTGGTATTCACTACACGTTATTTATTTCTGAGTCTATTGTTTTCTAAATTGCACACAAAAATAGGGTGGGGTGTTTGTTATTTCCAAAAAACTTTTACTTTTTTCTTATGACAAATTAAGCTAAAATTGTTTACAAACAACAATCAACAATGTTCATGGAGGCTGGGAAGGACGTATAGATGTGATGTCAGTATTACCCAAGTGCCTCAGGGTATGCAGGGTAAAAAAACATGTAACTAATTGTTATTTAATGGATAGGTTTTTGCCAGAGGGTATTTGGAGGGTCAAAAAAAAATTCCGTAGCTAATATCTTGGAATTTTAATGGATAGTAAGTTTAATCCATATTTGACAAAGCATATGACAATTTCTTCATGTGTTAAATTAAAAAAAACAATGCATTGAAGTGATTTTGTTGGGGTTTATTAAAGTCACAGTATTAAAAGTGATTCCTATGTAAGGGGTTTAGGTTTATTGAAGTACAGTATTGAAGTGATGTGTTGGGGATTTATTAAAAGTACAGTATTGAAGTGATGTGTTGGGGTACCGTTAAAGTACAGTATTGGAGATATGTGGTGGTTCAACATAAGAAGAATGTTTTGTTTTTCCCCCCACAGAGTGGAGGGGAAGGGGTCTGCGACGATTGCGGAGGTGTCCTATCAGATGAAATACCTGCCCAAGGATGAGGCCGAGATCACCCACCAGGAGAAGGAGCTCACTGACAAGATAGAGAGTCTCAAGAAGGAGAAAGACGAACTGGACGCTAAACTTGGGGTCATCGGCAAGCAGACGGAAGTCCTAGACAACTTCGCCAAAACTGCATCCAATGTTGGCTCTACTAAGGTCAGTTAGGTTTTGTCTTTAAGATAGCAGGCACGGACAGGGAACATTCTGTTCACTATCGCATTGCAATTCACTACACATGTTTCAAAGATCGCTACACAATTTTAAAACATTAACCAGTGGTTGCTAATCAATTTTCATTTGACTAGAAATATCACTAATCAAGATTTTGAAACCAAAATGTTCCCTGACGGATCCATGTAGGAGTGGGGAGGGGGCACTCATCGTACACCCCTCCTTTTTTTCGTAGATGTAAAACAAATAATAATAAAAGGCTGTTTGATTGAAACATAACCACCCCCCCCCCCCCACCCCCCACACAAACTAATAGATTAGGCACATGTTATACAATTTACTAGGCCTTCTCCATAAAGGTTGTTCAAACACCTGTTGCCATGTCCATTGCTACACCCCACCATACCCTCTTTTCTATAACCCCTGGATCCATGCTGGGATAGTAGGTACAGTATTTTTGACAATATGTTAATTGAATTTTACCGGTTAATGTTTAAATTTATTTGAATTTTTAAATCAATCATGCATGTAATTGTTGCCAATCAAAAATTTTAAAAACAAAATGTTCTCTTGATAATCATGTTATTCACCACACATGTATAGCTGTAGTTTTAAAATGTACTGAAATGGCATTGAACATTTTGTTCATTTTCTTTCCTACCAATAAAATAGGGATGTCATGAGAATTTAGTTTTTTTGTTTTACAGAATGCTACCCCGCCTGTTTTAGACTCATCATTTTTCAAAGGAGTTGGTGAGTTTCTGCAGCTGATTGGGGACCAGGGGAACACACTGGCGAGCGACCGGCTGGATATTGAACGGCAGGTGACAGTGTTGAATGACAAGATCACGGCAGCTAATGAAAACCTCAACAAGCTGAGGGGACCCAGGACTAATCTACAAGAATCTAGGTACCCAAGTCTTTTAATTAGTTAGGATCAATGTGAGATGTCCCACTACTATAGTCCGTCCCATTATTTTATAAAAATGTGTTTTTTTTGGAAATAATTTCAGTTTGGTTTGACATAAGAAGAAATGTAAAAGTGTTTTGGAAATAACAAATAAATAAAAATTTTGATGTGTAGTTTACAAATCAGTCTGTTCCGAAATAAATAATGTGTAGTAAATTTCATAGTATGAAAAAACGTCTTCCCTCTGGGACAGAGTATAGGTGATATGTTTTATCATGGCTCTTTGGTAGGGAGGTAGGTTTTTCTCTCTCACTCTATAGACTGGCTAGACTCTGTCCCACAATAAATTCTGGACTTTTTTTTCTGCAAAGCCTCAAGATACTAAGCTGAAATTTATATAGCTTTATCATGTATTAGCTGTTACATATCACATGCTGGAGTGTCATTAAATATTCATTCTGTTACATATCACATGCCGGAGTGTCATTAAATATTCATTCATTCATTCTGTTACATATCAAGTTTGACTTTCATAGGGATTTTCAGAGTCATGGCCCTTGAACTTAGGAGATACAAAAAGTTATTGGGCCCAGCTAGTAGGGGACATGTATTGCTTTAACCTTATTCCCAGAATGCTTGTTAATACATTTTATTTAATTATACTTGCCTTGTACCATTTCAGGATAGTAATCTTCAGCTCACCTTAATTTTACTCATGTTAAAGATTGGACACTTGTAACATTACATGTTCACAATTAAAATATTTTTACAATTAAATTATATATTAATTACTTACAACTTCTTGCTTAAGTTATCAGTTTATGGTAGCTCCAAATTTATTTTACACAAAGCAGAAAAAGGTATATGTTCCTCAGAACGTAGGGTCAGTGACTGTACAACATGTATATATTATATGAATTCAAGGCTGGAGACAGGAATTAATTTTTTTAATATGGCCTGATGTTATGTTTTTAAAAATAGAAAGTACAAAAAATATGTCCTGCAAAAAACCCCATATGGCCTCCTGGAAATAAGACAGCACAGCTAGGTGAGAAGAAGGTTTGGGATAGTGTGTGAAAAACATTAATACCTCTGAAATGTATTTTAGAGCATTGTTGAATTACAATATAGAAATTTAATGACCAGCATTTGTTTTGTGGTTTTAGCAGGTCAATTTCTATTTTACCTACTATTATCCTGTTCAATTATTTAGACCCAAAGTTTTTTGCAAATGTTACGTTTATTTCCTATTTGATATTTGTTTTCTTTGCATTTACATGAAAACAAACCCAAACCCCGACAGATTTTATATACAAATCATCATATAAAATGCACGAAGTTGACTTATTCCACTTTTTAAAAATCTCTGTGTCAAACTAATGTTCGGTTCTATCGTCCTCTCCGCACAAATCGTAGTATGACCTATATTTAAGAAAATATCTGTAAACATGAAGCAGGCGCGGATTCAGGTGGGGAGTTCAAGTGACAAAAAAAAGAAAGAAGTGTTTTATTTAACGACGCACTCAACACATTTTATTTACGGTTATATGGCGTCAGACCACACAGATTTTTTTTTAGAGGAAACCCGCTGTCGCCACATAGGCTACTCTTTTACGACAGGCAACAAGGGATCTTTTATTTGCGCTTCCCACAGGCAGGATAGCACAAACCATGGCCTTTGTTGAACCAGTTATGGATCACTGGTCGGTGCAAGTGGTTTACACCTACCCACTGAGCCTTGCGGAGCGCTCACTCAGAGTTTGGAGTCGGTATCTGGATTAAAAATCCCATGCCTCGACTGGGATCCGAGAGAGAGAGACGTCATTTATGTAATGACGCACTCAACATATTTTAATATATGGTTATAGGGAGAGAGAGAGAAGAATATGGTATGCATGCGATTGGTGGAGGTGGAGGTAAATAAACATTTCTCTCGTATGTATGTGTAGTCTATATGCATTTCTAGTCAATTAGTTTATAGGTTGTTAGGTTGTTTGATAGTGAGTGATATGGAAATAAATTGTTTTTGGTATTAAAGAGTTCATGCATACATTAAATAATACTCCTGATGGGTATGGAGAAATAACTTAATCAGTCGACGAACTCATTTCTTCATCACTATCTTCGTTAAGGGGGACTATCACAGGGGGTATTTTATTTCTTATAAAACTATTTTGTTTTCTAAAATCTTCTTCGATCTTTATTACATGTTTAACTGAGTCAGAGAAGTGTGTAGGTGTGACAGAGTTCAATGCATGTACAAGTTCTCTCCGCACCGTGGTCATTTTACCATCATTATGACGAGCTACACATGTATGTGCCCTTTGACTTGACTCCAGGTCAGTTCTATCGGATTGAGTTCAGAATGTCTTGGCAGCAGTCTTAGACACAAGTGCCCATGGCGTTCAGCAATATCATCAGTAACAAATTGCTTTGCACATTTGTTACTTTTCACAAGTTCATAAAGAACTGGCTTTGTCATGTTACTCTCAAAAGGTATATTTTTGTTTCGTAGCCACGACTGAATTTCTTCCTTTTTAGCGTTTAGTGCAGGACATTGTGTAATCTCAGTTAATTTGTTGTGGTAGCTTGCGTTATCCATGACGATAACAGAAGGTTCTGGTAAAGAAGGCATAAGTTGTTCTTCAAACCATTTGATGAAATTGTCATGATTCATCTCACCAGGATAGTCTCCGTCTGTTTTTTTAGCCTCAAAGATCAATTCACAGCCATCTATCAATCCATATTTATCACAGCCAGCATGACAAATAATAAGTCTTTTTCCCTTCCCAGTCACCGAACAGAGTTTAGGAACTCGATCAGCAGCGTCTGATTTCGGCAGGTGATTGGCGGTACTTGTGCCCGGGTGGATATCTGTCCAGTGGTGGGATGTTGTGTGGTTGACATTCACCCAGGTCTCATCTTGATACACTATTAAATACCCCTGTTCTCGTAAACTGGATATTTCATGGAGATAGGACAGTCTCCTGTCTGATATATTGGCGTCCTCAAAAATCACTTTTCCGGTTGTAGACATATGTTGGTATTTAAAATCGAGGTCATGGAGTGTTCTTCGTAAAGTTGATATGGATATGTTGATTACACATTCCTCCCTTAAAGCCACGTTAATCTTATGTAATGTAGGTAATTCGACCTCTCTATAAAATCTGTATACTTGTCGTCTAATAACATCTTTATCAAATAAATCGATGAGTTTTCGGTCGCGTTTTTTAACAGTGATTTCTGTGCTTGGATTCGTAGAGCTTAGATTTTTCACAGTTCTTTTTACTGTTGAAACCGAAACTTTAAGTGCATCGGAAACTCGATCGACAATTCGATAAGAAGCATACCTAGGTCTACCGCGCTGATATTCATCTTCAAAATAATCGAAAACGTTCTTAATACATGATTTTACATCAACTGAAGTGTTTTTCGATTTACCCAGATTTTTCCTCAAATAACAATAACAAGAATGTCGACTAATACATTTTCAATGAATTTATATACCCTACCTAACTTGTATTTTACGTGGTTTACACATTGCTACAATAGCACGTGCAGTCATAGATCGAAATAATGATGTTATTGACCAAGCAATGCTATCGTATTTTGAACATTCAGAGCTGTGTCTGCGGGATGAAAAAGTGGTTTAACCCATACAAGTCCAAACAATAGCCCTTTGGTTTTTCGCATTACAAATGTAACACCCCACCCCCAAACCCCAGCCCCTAGCACCACCCTAAATACTATATATATATATATATATATATATATATATATATATATATATATATATATATTATATATATATATATATATATATATATATATATACCCGTATGAGTTTTCCCAATTTAGAGGCAAATTAAATAACATTTTTATTATTATTTGATGTTGGTGGCCTTTGACATTTTATTCCCCCCCCCCCCCCCCCCCCCCCCCCCGGTCTTCTGGGTCCGGCCCTGCATTAAATTTATTTATAAATTTGGAAAGCACATTCCTGCAGTGTGTGAGGTGATTTGTTTTTATTACTGTGCTACACCTCAGTTGTGTTAGGTTAGGTATGGTATGCTAATATATAATTGATATAATAAAATAAAAATACATAATACATTAGCTAAATTTATTAAATATAATGCACCTACAAGAAAGGGTTACATGTTCTGTTTGTTTACATCTATGTTTAACAGAAAGATTAGACAATGCTGTTACACACTGCAAAACAATGATAACCTTGATTTAGTGAAACAAGCTATAATGGCCTTCATGTAGCCTCAGATCCCAATGTTTTGATATGCAAATGACCTTAGTTATTTATAGGCGAAATAACGTGCATTCAAAAGACACAGAGATTTTTAAAAAGTGGAATTAAGTCAACTTCGTGCATTTTATATGATGATTTGTATATAAAACCTGTCGGGGTTTGGGTTTGTTTTCATGTAAATGCAAAGAAAACAAATATCGAATAGGAAATAAACGTAACATTTGCAAAAAACTTTGGGTCTAAATAATTGAACAGGATAATAGCTACTTGTAGATCTAAACATATTTGCTTGCATGAGTTACATATGATACATTAATTGTAAGATCAATCCAACATTAAAGAAACATTCCTTTCCTTTATTAGACAGTGCAATACAGTTTTATAATACTTTTAGTGATCAGGCTGTGTCTGTGTTATTTAGGAAGCAGTAAAAATCAGGGCACAGAAATATAATAGGGCACTTTTAAAGTAACAATGGCACTTTTTTAATGTTTTTCTGTGCAGGTGGACTTCCTTTACCTTCATGCTAGGCTTCAGCCCATACACATGTAAGATGCTGCTGAGATTGGTCTCAAAATTAATGATTAAATTAATAACGATTACTGCTGTTTCAGAGAGTGTACTATTGTTCTGGAGTGTGAAGAAAAGACCAAGGTACTGCTGACTGTTTCCTATGTGGTCACTAGAGCGGCCTGGATACCAAGCTATGATATTCGCATGTTCACCGCTGAGGGAACAATGAAGGTAAATCTTTACAACCACAGGACATTGTCTTTATTATCATACTGTAAGAACGACTTACAACTCGTGTTTGGTTTTCCAGAGGCTAGCATGCAGGGCACAATATTTTTCGTGAACCATCATTCTGTGTGCAGGTTGGTGACAGAACATTAAATTTTCACGAAGCACTAATTGTTTACATGGTGAAGCGTTACACATTTAATTCAGAAAGAAACTTATTATTGATGAATTGCCATGACATATTTTTATTTTATAATTTAATTTGTGTAGAAATTATGGTCAGATCAGTGAAGAAGTCTTGAATAACATTAAAACATGGATTTCTTTCAGATCTTCTGTTACAGTCAGTTCGGTGAAGAAGTCTTGAATAACATTAAAACATGGATTTCTTTCAGATCTTCTATTACAGTCAGATCGGTGAAGAAGTCATGAATAACACTAAAACATGGATTTCTTTCAGATCTTTTATTACAGTCAGATCGGTGAAGAAGTCTTGAATAACACTAAAACATGGATTTCTTTCAGATCTTCTATTAAGGTCAGATCAATGAAGAAGTCTTGAATAACACTAAAACATAGATTTATTTCAGATCTTTTATTACAGTCAGATCGGTGAAGAAGTCTTGAATAACACTAAAACGTGGATTTCTTTCAGATCTTCTATTAAGGTCAGATCAATGAAGAAGTCTTGAATAACACTAAAACATGGATTTATTTCAGATCTATTACAGTCAGATTGGTGAAGAAGTCTTGAATAACACTAAAACATGGATTTCTTTCAGATCTTCTATTACGGTCAGATCAAGCAGTCTACAGGCGAGGACTGGAATGATGCCAAGCTCTTCCTGTCAACGGCCACGCCAAGTGTGGGGGGAGTCGTGCCTGAGCTGTCAGTCCAGCTTCTTTCTGTCAAGTACAAGTATGCATCAGCAAGGTTTGTAGACGTTTCACCTCACTGGAATCTTAAAGAAGGCATATTAATACATTCTAAGTGAATTTCAATCTGTTACATTGAATGTCATGGCAAATACCAATGAACAATAATATGTCTTGAGCCATGTTGTGTGGTGCCTGTTGCTTATGTTCATGGTTTGCATTTATGCATGAATGTTGCTGAAAACTATTTTTAAAATCAGATATCCTATATTGGAGGAACAAAAAACCTATAAATAATTTTTTTAATCTGGTCCAGAGCAAAGTTAACTTGGTCCCATAAAATGATTCACTGTAAGGATCTCATTTTATATTGATATTGCTTCTTTTTTCTGTTTAAAGGAACATACATAACCAAGGCTAGCTCTGGCTTATATGTAGAAAGTTTTGCCATATTATCTATTAAATGCTAAATATTTCAGAAACCCACCAACATTTTCACCAAAATATCAATCATTACATGAAATTCCTTCTCCAAATTAAAATAAAATTTGCCAGTTGTGTTTTAAATTCGCATTTGGCGAGTGGCAGAGCTAGCCATTGTAATAGGATTTTTAGAAAGTTTAAAGCATTGAAAATTTAACAAAGTTGCCATGTCACAGGGTAAAAGCACAGCCTACACAAAGTTGTTGAATATTACCCTTTATTCAAAACATTGACTGAAAAGGTAAGTTTTGTGGATGGCAATTGAAACCACAGGTACCTTATTAAAGAAGTAAAAAATCATTGACGAATGTGTCATATAATGTGTCAAATTTCACTAATTTGCCAGGGATGGAACAGCTGGACCTTAAACAATGATATTTTTAAACCACTGAGCTATTGTACATTTACACTGTTCATTTAAGGTTTATACAGTCCTAATATCTCAGTTATTTGATGGTGAAAGGCTATGGTATGTGCTTTCCTGTCTGTGGGAAAGTGCATATAAAAGACCCCTTGCTGCATTAGGGTTTTCTCTGATGACTATGTGTCAGAATTACCAAATGTTTGATATCCAATAGCCGATGATTAATTAATCAATGTGCTCTAGTAATATCTTTAAACAAAAAAAACCTCTTCAACTTCATGGTATACATGTCTAATGACTTATCTAGTAATTCGCAGTTACATGTATTTTGATGGTGATCTTTATATGGACCCAAATTAGTGCAGCCTTCATGGTGTTTGTTATCTTTGAACATATGTATAGGAGGCTATTTAAGAAAAGGTGGTGGCTAGATCTACTCTGATGTGTTTAATTCAGAGTATGAAAAGTAGATTAGGATGGTGGCAGCAGTGACTCAAACTCACCATGTAGGCCCAATTTAACAAAACGTTTTAAGCCTAGTTTTGCACATAAGCCACAATGCATATTACTGATAATTATTTAACAGTACAAAAAATATATTTTGAAGTACCCATATTTAAAAAAGAAAATTGTCCCTGTCGTAAAATTATGTCATTTGTTGTGTGAAATAGATGCCAAACACATGATGTAACTTATGATGCTTTGTGAAAGTGGCTCCTGCTGGGTTTTTTAAATAACACATCCTATATTTGTAATGGTGTGAAATGTCCCGGAATTGTGTGAATGTTTGAGGACTTACCTCTCACACTGACGGTGTAAATGGATTTATAATCCCTCCGTTTGTTTATTACATGTCCTGTGATTATTTGGATGAGTTTTGGATGAGTTTTGTTGATTTACAGATGAAATATAGTCCAGGAGCCATGGATGTATTCAGAATGTTGATTTCATTTCATTTCAACTTGTTTTCAAGGTTCAAGCATGCTGTTCTGGGCACACCTCAGCATTCTGGTCTGTCGGTCAAGGACAGTGTGTTAGTTGTTAGAGGGTGTAGGGTTTTCTCTGATGACTATGTGTCAGAATTACCAAATGTTTGATATCCAATAGCCCTTAAGAACTTGCTCTGGGTTGGAGCCGGTACCAGGCTGCGAACCCTGTACCTACCAGCCAGTAGTCTGATGGCTTAACCACTGCACCACCGAAGTTGGTTTCATACCCTTTAAAGAGAACAGTTATGTGAGATTGTTAGCTTGGCCTTTATGGGAAATGTTACTTGAAAAACATGCCACAGAAATTGCATTTTATAACTATACATTTGTGTATGGGAAAAAAATGTTATGCAAGGCCCTAATTAACTTGAAGAAATTATTATATAAAAAAAAAAGGAAGTGTATTATCTATCAACTCATTATTTTCTCCAACTATAATTACCCAAATAGTTTCAATAAATATTTTGTAAACTTTTTTTTATTGTCTGCAGCCTTAATTGTAGCAATTCTACAGAAATAGAGCTACTTTGGCATACAGTTATATAATGGCAGGGTTCGTACTCAGTCTGGAAATCCTTAAAAAGTATAGAATTTATATTTTTAATTTTCCAGGTCTTGAAAAAGTAAGGAAAAAAACACAATTTTGTGTGCAAGTTTTGGAAAAATATGGAAAACAATCAAATTTCAATAACTTTTGTAATGTTGCCTGAACATGATCTCCTTTTATACACAATCGTTAATATTCAGAAGCTAATTGGGAGTTTCCAATTTTATATGCTTGCTGTAAGTCTGGAAAATGGTTTAATGTATTTTGGAAAAGGTATGGAAAAAGTATGGAAATTAGTTTTGAAAAACGGTATATGAATCCTGTAATAGGTAGTTACACATAGATAGCAGTGAGTGCTGCAATGATATATATTTTTATCTCTAGTTTTGTCAGCTGTGCTAAAAATCACTATGGGCATTTGTAACACACATCCCCACCCTACCTCCCCCCAAATAAAAAATCCAAACCAAACAAAACAAATGGTAGAGGTGGCCTAAATTTATGATCCTGGCTTATATATAAGCTTGTATTGATTTGATATTTGTCAGACCTATGTTGTAAGTATTTCTCTGGTCTATAGAATGATATATTCTCCTTGTTGAATTGTTGCTTGTAGTTCCCCACTAGTAGCTCCAGGTAGGCAGTTATTAATGGCGTCAGGTGGCATGTTGCTAAAGTCTCCTCCACAAGCCAGGAGTTCCTCCGCCACACACCTGGACCATTCTGTACCTTCCCCAAAGATGGATTATTCCACATCGAAGGTCTGTATGAAATTGGACCACTTTGGTTTTTCATTATAGTCTTCTCTTTCCTGAACTGTTATCAGTATATTTAACACGCAGTTCAGTGGCGTAGCGTGGGTTTCCAGCGCCCGGGGCAAGGCAAGTATTGCAACCCCTAACCAGTGGACCGTTAGCACTCCCCGAGTCCCTTCCACCAGTCCACAATTTTGTGCCATGGGCAACCGCCTCGGTGGCCCCGCTCACGCTACACCACTGACACAGTTCCAACAGTTAGTGTATAGTTGTGGTTTTTCATTGTAGTCTTCTTTATCCTGAACTGTTATCAGTATATTTAACACAGTTCCAGCAGTTATTAGTGTATAGTTGTGGTTTTTCCATTGTAGTCTTCTCTACCCTGAACTGTTATCAGTATATTTCACAGAGTTCCAGCAGTTACCGTATTAGTGTATATAGTTGTGGTTTTTCATTGTAGTCTTTTCTATCCTGAACTGTTCTCAGTATATTTAACAGTTCCAGCAGTTATTAGTGTATATAGTTGTGGTTTTTCATTGTAGTCTTTTCTATCCTGAACTGTTCTCAGTATATTTAACAGTTCCAGCAGTTATTAGTGTATATAGTTGTGGTTTTTCATTGTAGTCTTCTCTATCCTGAACTGTTCTCAGTATATTTAACAGTTCCAGCAGTTATTAGTGTATATAGTTGTGGTTTTTCATTGTAGTCTTCTCTATCCTGAATTGTTATCAGTATATTTAACACAGTTCCAGCAGTTATTAGTGTATAGTTGTGGTTTTTCATTGTAGTCTTCTCTATCCTGAACTGTTCTCAGTATATTTAACAGTTCCAGCAGTTATTAGTGTATAGTTGTGGTGTTTCATTGTAGTCTTCTCTATCCTGAACTGTTATCAGTATATTTAACACAGTTCCAGCAGTTATTAGTGTATATAGTTGTGGTTTTTCATTGTAGTCTTCTCTATCCTGAACTGTTCTCAGTATATTTAACAGTTCCAGCAGTTATTAGTGTATAGTTGTGGTTTTTCATTGTAGTCTTCTCTATCCTGAACTGTTATCAGTATATTTAACACAGTTCCAGCAGTTATTAGTGTATAGTTGTGGTTTTTCATTGTAGTCTTCTCTATCCTGAACTGTTATCAGTATATTTGACATAGTTCCAGCAGTTATTAGTGTATAGTTGTGGTTTTTCATTGTAGTCTTCTCTATCCTGAACTGTTATCAGTATATTTGACATAGTTCCAGCAGTTATTAGTGTATAGTTGTGGTTTTTCATTGTAGTCTTCTCTATCCTGAACTGTTCTCAGTATATTTAACAGTTCCAGCAGTTATTAGTGTATAGTTGTGGTTTTTCATTGTAGTCTTCTCTATCCTGAACTGTTATCAGTATATTTAACACAGTTCCAGCAGTTATTAGTGTATAGTTGTGGTTTTTCATTGTAGTCTTCTCTATCCTGAACTGTTATCAGTATATTTGACATAGTTCCAGCAGTTATTAGCGTCTACATGTAGTTGACTGTGGTGGTATTATTAGGATCTGAAGTATTTTTGGTTTTGAAGATGTCTAAACAACAATTAACTGCATGCACCTGCATGTGCATATCCAGAGCCTGCGGGAAGTATATAGCTCAGTGGTTGTTTATTTCTCTGATGGGTGATGGGTTATGGGATCAATTGGCCACAGTGAATCATTTGTGTTTTCACCCCATTCCAATCAATGCACTTCATAGCAAATGTACCAACAGTCATGGTATGTGCTACCCGATTTAATATTATGAAAATAGGTTGTCATTCAGTCATCTACCATGAACGGTCAACAGACATAGCCTGTTTTAAGACCTTAATTGTTAAATAGATGTGCTTACATTTACTGTATTATTAATATGACACTAATATAACTACATTAGTAAACATATTATTAGCCTAAATATAAACTCAAAAGTGACAGCTAGGGAGGAGAAGATGGTACCCATCAAATAACAAATCTCTTTTTTAATATTGATCTTTAGGTGCACAAATAGGGGTGAAAGAGCAGCCCAAAATTTAACCCTACATCAAAGTTTTGTTCACAAGCCATCTTTAAGGCCATCACTGTGTTCTAGTGGTGTCGTTAAACAAAACAAACTTCTTTAAGGCCATGAACATTTATCTCAAACTCTCTGGGCTGTATTCTAGTCAACATTAAATTTTTTGGATCCAACTTTCATACAATTCTGTATCGGCCATGTTGAAAAAATGGTTATACAAAGTCATTTAAAATGATGACCATTTAACTTATGCTCAGAGGAGTTTTATGAAGAGGATCTATAGTTTACATGTATTGGTAACCTGTATTGAGGTACATGTACAAAGTCTTTTATTTCTTTGTTTCACTTAGACCTTGGAAAAGATCTAAAGCAACACGTAGCTTTAGTGGATTTAACCCTGCATACTGTTCACCACCTGAATGTGATTCTTCCTCACCTGTCAGACTGAGTGAAATAGAGCCACAAATGATGGATTTTGCTGTTACAGAAGTTGGTTATTGTTTTTATTGCATATTATTTAGTCTTACCACAGTCTTTTATTTCTTTGTTCCACTTAGACACTGGAAAAAAGGTAAAGCAACATGTAGCTCTAATGAATTTGCCTCATCCAAACCTGACCCTACTATAGACTATGAGCTTGACTACATGTGCAATACATATGGACCTTCCTCACCTGCCAGACTGAAACAAATAGAGCAACAAATGATGATGTTTACTGTTACAGAAGTTGGTTATTGTTTTTATTGCATATTATTTAGTCTTACCACAGATATATATATAGGCATTTTATCTTTTGGTTTTATCATACACAAAGTTGAATGAAAGACCAGGGCTTTATTTTACTAAGTGATTTTAGTGCTAAGATCCTTAGGTTGTAATGCACTTAAGATCACTTCATAAAATGGGGCACAGTAGTATGCTTTTTGTGGGGAATCTTTTTCTCAATTAACTAACATTGTGATAGTGATGTTCCATCTTCTGTATAAGTAGACCAGATTGGGGTGTGCTTTTTATGAGGCATATTTTTTGTGTGCATCTCACTACATTCTTAACCACTGTCTGCTTGATTGGACTTTTGTTTTAATCTTAGCTTATGGTCTGATACCTCTGTAGTTTTATTAACCGGTTAACTATATACTTGAGTTTTAGTCAAGCACACTTGTTACACTACACCTTTTATACCTGTGAGTTTTCTGTTTCTCCTCATACTCTTGAAAAAGTCTGTATTATACAGACGAAACGTCAAATTTTAACTTTGTGTTGTGGGTTTTTTTAAAGTGGATGATTTTAGATAAAGACTTTTGGTTTTAATTACTTTCGTAACAGGCAAGACAGGGTTGACTCAAGATTTATAATGGTGTGTGGGCATCAAACTTTCAGGAAAAAAAACAACGAGGATTCATCTTCGACATGGACTGATCAGCAATCATCCAAACTAAATAAAGAATCTAACCCTTCATTCTCTGCAGACTCTACATCGTATATCACAAACAGGAATTCTACTCAGAAATGTTTGATGACAAAGTCACAGTAACGAACAGTAACCTTTTGGTTAACAATCAAAATAACATGTGGAAGCAGCGGTCTTTGCAACAAAAGACTTGGAAGTTTGGATTGCAGGTCTTTATATACTGTCAGTGAGTTTATTAATGCATTAATTGAGATGCACATGCAGCTGGCAGTTTTTATATCTCTGAAATAAAGGAGTGGTGGTCTGGTTGGCAATAAATATGCATGATCAACCGTAGAAAGTTGTAGACTTTCATGGAAAAGAAGGGGTTTGAACAACCATGTGTTTCTTTAAATATACTTTTATAAATTCTTACATACATGGGTGGGACGTAGCCCAGTGGTAAAGATTTCGCTTGATGCATGGTCGGTCTTTGATCGATCTCCGACGGTGGGTCCATTGGGCTATTTGGCGCTCCAGCCAGTGCACCACAAAGGCTGTGGTATGTGCTATCCTGTCTTTGAGATGGTGCATATAAAAGATCCCTTGCTACTAATGGAAAAATGTAGCGGGATTCCTTTCTTAGACTATATATCAAAATTACCAAATGTTTGACATCCAATAGCCAATGGTTAATAAATCAATGTGCTCTAGAGGTGTCATTAAACAAAGTTTAATTTTTTACATACATAGTTTTAAAATCTCAAACTTGCAGCTAAACTGTATGTAGCATTAACAGTTACTATTCATGTGAAGTGTCCTGAAGAGGATTATGGGTATTTATGTGTATTTTGACAGCATCAAAATGAGTGTTTTCATGATTTGATGGTACATTCTGTATTAACAGGAAATTGTCCTGCTAATCTGCACTCATGCAGTATCAATGTTTGTGTACATAATAGCTGTAATGTTTCATGGTGGCAATTAAAACCTTGTGAAAATATCTCTTTGACTAAGATTGCTTCATTGTAGCAGTGATGACATTGTCAAAACGTCCCTTCAGTCTTCACCAGGATTGCTTCATTGTAGCAGTGATGACATTGTCAAAACGTCCCTTCAGTCTTCACCAGGATTGCTTCATTGTAGCAGTGAAGACATTGTCAAAACGTCCCTTCAGTCTTCACCAGGATTGCTTCATTGTAGCAGCGACGACTTTGTCAAAACATCCCTTCAGTCTTCACCAGGATTGCTTCATTGTAGCAGCGACGACATTGTCAAAACATCCCTTCAGTCTTCACCAGGATTGCTTCATTGTAGCAGCGACGACATTGTCAAAACATCCCTTCAGTCTTCACCAGGATTGCTTCATTGTAGCAGCGATGACATTGTCAAAACATCCCTTCAGTCTTCACCAGGATTGCTTCATTGTAGCAGCGACGACATTGTCAAAACATCCCTTCAGTCTTCACCAGGAAAGGTTATGCAGTGATAACTCCCGTGCCCATCCACACTTTCCTGCAAAGTTTTACGAGAGTGATAAATTAATCATTGAATTAAATTGAATCATTTTATTTGAAACTCCATAGCTCCAAGACCTAGCACCATTTGAGGAGTGTGATCTTCAGCTCAGCTTGATTTTGCTCATGGCGAAGACTGTCCCTTTGACTCTGCATTGTGCAAAGATACTATTTTATATATGGTAATATTGTTGTCATTCAGACAGATTGATGAACATTCTTTCGTTGTATTCAACAGGGGCAAAGCTAGAGGCAGATCCATGAGACGGGGTCACACATTGGATGGTGATCTGTCCCATAGAGTATATTTGGAAGCAACAGGTTTAGCTGATGGTGGGGGAGGAGAGATGTGTTTACTGGAGCGTAGTTCTGATCTAGATCAAGTTCAAACTGATGTTTCTTACGCTACCTCACAGGTATTTCTCACTGTTGTGTTTTCCTTGTTGCATATACCTGTTGTCCACTTTCCTCCAGTTTGGACAGGCATCAGAAGAAGCATAGCACTTGTCCATGACAAGTTCAGGAGGCTGAGTAATTACGAACAATTTGACTGGTAACATCGACTTCAATCACATCACTTGTTTTTAAAATTATAGGTGCAAAAGCCAGCCCAGCCACTAAACAATTGCCTGGTAACCCATGTACAGATTTCCATAAATTATGGGCTTGGTATTTCAGGGCTCACCAAAGTTGCCAATTGTGAAAAATAATACAAATTTGTGAAATAATTTTTGCAAAACAGTTTGCGAAAGTTTTTTAATCTAGATTTTTATTAATCAAAAGCTAGAAAACACAATCAAATAAGACATATTTAAGATGTGTTTCATTGTTGATATTGAATATTTGATTACTAGCTACAGTATTTTTCACTTTTTATTAATCATGTTTCGAGCATTCTGTCGTATCAGATAATGTGGCATAGTAATGATATCTGGAGGGGAAGAAGCACAATCTCGTGGGGTGGCACATGTTAAATTTTTATCTTTATATAGAGCAGCTGACAACAAAAACATCGGCTATTAGATGTCAAACATATGGTAATGTTTACATATACATGTAGTCTTAGAGAGGAAACCCACTACATTTTCTTATTAGTAGCATATCCCATGGCCTTCTGATATACCAGTCGTGATGCACCAACTTGAACGAGAAATAGCTCATTGCATACACGGGGATCGATCCTAGACCGACCATGCATCAGACGAATGTTTTATTACTGGGTTACGGCCCGCCCTAGATATCAGCAGCATTTCACTATTAGATGAGTTAAAAACAGACCCCTCCCCCAATACAATGTCATACAAGATGTAAACTGAATAATAAGTACATTTTAGCATATACTTTATTATCATAAGCACAAGATTGAAAACAAAATCTTTTGACTGAAATGCCAAAATGTAGTTGGAGAATATATATTTAAATTGGCACAAGAAATTAAAGATTGGTGAATTTTTTGGCAAACAAAAATAGGAACCCAGGGCTAGCCCTGTAACTAATAGGTGAATTTTTATGACACGTTTATTAAGTTTACAATTCTCATTATCATTCCTTCACAAACATGCTGAATCTTTGTAGTTCATTTCACTGTTCTCAGTACAGCAATACTTGTGTGTGTAATTTATGTTTTAACTGCAAACAATTGATCAAAATGTAGTTGGTGTTTGTGTTCAAATATTTTTGTAGAAAACAAAGTGCGATTCTTGACTTTATTGACATGTGGCATCCTCCTGGTGTAATGATTGTTTTTGAGTTATTTCAAATACCTGTTTGTCTTTAACTTGCGACTACTTTTTATTGACCTTTTTGTCATATCTCTGAGTTTTTACAGCTGACATCCATACTGATGTTTCGTACTTTGGTGCATGTGCGGAAGTGTAGGCAGGATATATCTATCATTGTCAGTCAGCATGTGACATTGATGTAATACACTGATACTCCTACCTTTTGCCTGTGTGTTCAGAGCAAGATATTATATGCATTCATGTTTTACTCAACCCCTGCAGCATGCAGTGCCATGGATATTTCCATGGAGTTTTTTATTCTCCACAGCTGTTCTCTCTTTTTTTTGCCATGGACATTTTCTAAATTGAAGGGATTGTACTTAGTTTACTGTTCATTGGAAATAATTTGTAGTTCCGAGATAAGATTCTAATTTTCCATCCTCTTGCTGTAGCAGATTTTAACTGACAAATGGCTGATTGCAGATATTAACTTGATTTCTCATCCTGGCTGTTCACCCATTGGTTTTTCTCTTCGTCTGTTTGTTGATTCATCATTTCTTGTCTGGTGAATGTTGTCCGTACTGTTTATTGCTAGCTTTGTTTGATGGTGGTCGACAATACATCTAGTGGAAGTTGATGTATACATATTACTTTTCACAATAACCATGGTGATCTTGTCGTCCAGTAGCTAGTGTCACTGTGCCTAAAGTTATGCCTCTCACCCCCTGTTGTTTGAAGCAAGTGAAGATACAGGGAGCTACTTTTATTATGAATGTTTGTAGGTCAGGATGTATCTACCACTGACAAATTAAATCCTCGTCCTTTGGATTGCTATATTGGTTTGAGTATATGCCTCTGTGGTATTATTAATAATATTCTTAATTTACCTGTTGTAGAAGACAGGATAGGCCTACATTAATTTTGCTCTTGCTTAGTTAGTTTGTGTATGAACTGACAGATAAAGATTTACCAGCCTTATATAAACAGATATAACCCCACTGCCAGGATTTACTAGCATACAAGTAAATATATTAATTATTAGCTTGCAAAGATCTACTGACATGATAAGTTCCACTAGCCTTTAAAGATATACTGGCCAGCAGAGATTTACATTTAAATTTACACCTGCAGATATCTATAAAGATCAAATACCGGTCAGCTAGCAGAGAGTACCAGCTTGCAGAGATTGACACTTAGATTTATACCTGCAGAGATCTATAAAGATCTACTCTCTGACATGCAAAGATCTACTCTCTGACATGCAAAGATCTACTCTCTGACATGCAAAGGTCTACTCTATGACATGCAAAGATCTACTCTCTGACATGCAAAAATCTACTGGTACTCAAGGATGTAAGGATTTATAAGCTTGAACAGATCTTCTGACCTTGAAAGATCTATACCAGCCTACAAAGGCCTACAGACATGCAAATAAGATCTACTCGTCTTTAAGGATTGGCCAGCCTTTAATTATCTACTGGTCAGTTAAGGTATACCAGCCTATAAAGATATGCAGACATGCAAAGATATCAATTAACCAGTCTATATAAACTTAAAATGTCTACTAAATTGTCTGTTAAATTGATCCAAACTTTAAAGATGTTTAGAAATGCAAATACATGTATCTATCATAGCTACAGGTAGCTCTACAGATATGCAAAGATCTACTGGTTTATTAAGGTCTACAGACATGCAAATTAAGATCTACTGCGTTATTCAGACCTACCAGCCTATAAAGATTTACAGATACATGTATATGGTTTTTTAAGTCACACCAACCTATTTTAAAATCTACAGACATGCAGAAATCTACCAGCCTATTTTAAGATAAACAGACATGCAAAGGTCTACCAACCTATTTTTAATGAAAATGCAAAAACAACTTTTCATTGCAAATAACGACAAACTATTAATGAATTGATGGATAATGTAATATGACATTAATGACTGGTATTCATGAGATACATTCACATGGAAACATGGCCAGTTATCATCAGTAATCGAGATGCATTCGTAATCGAAAAGTTCAACACCCCCCCCCCCCCCCCCCCCCCCCCCCCCCCCCCCCATATCAAGGTCAGTATCTGGTGTGTCCACCATTGACCCGTGAGCATGCGTGAAGATGACGGGGAAAGGATTGGCACAAACATCTCAAATAAGCCACATGAATATTCCTCCACTACTCCTGCAACGCCTGTGCAAGCTCAACGACGTTACGCGGTGGTGGCTGGCGGTGATGTACACGACATTCTAACTCATCCCACATGTGTTCAATTGGGTTCAAATCCAGTGAAACGGCAGGCCAGTTCATAACGGTGATACCAGCTTATTGCAGGAATGTCTGGGTAATTCTTGTAGTATGTGGACGGGCATTATCTTGTTGAAACAGAAGGGGACCTCCTGGTCTTCGGTGACGGTGCAAAAGTGGCTGGAGAACTGGTCTTAGAATAACGTCAACATAACGCTGGGCTGTAAGGGCATTGTGGACAATGCTGAGAACACTCCTGAAATCACAGTTGATTGCCCTCCCATACCATCAGACAACCGCCGCCAAACGGATCGCGTTCCCTCACACATCCATCAGCGTACCATTCGTGGAGTCTCCTGTACACACATGCTTTTCCATCGGCAAAGGAGACAGAGAAACGGGACTCATCTGAGAAAACAATGCTCCGGTAAAAGGCTGGTGGATGATTACCATTCTGGAGAGCAAACTGTAGTCTCGCAGCACGATGTTGCGGTGTCATGATGTTACTGTTGTACGAGCGTCTGCATCTGAGTCCAGCCGTTCTGAGTCATCGGATGGATAGGCCTTTGATGACGTCCTATCGTGTTGCTTGCTGTCATCGTCGCAGTTCTGAACCAGTCACAGAGGTGGGGTCGTCGATTCTGCCGATCTTGGCATGGGGTCGTAACGGGACATTGACCAGGTCGAGGTCGATCACGGACACTCCCGGTCTGTTGATGACGTTCAACAAGTCGTCCAATAGTTGATGGATGGACTCTGAAGGTCCTAACAACTTGGCTTTGCGAAGTCCCCCCTTGAACCATGCCCGACGCTCGCTCCCTTTGTTCTTCTCTGAGTCGTGGCATTCTTAATGTGACGAGGAATATGACACCGTTACGTGACTTTTGTGTGTTTACATACTGGCATTTCACGTGCATTGCATGCAGCATGATTGAGCATGTAATGAATGCATTTCACACCATTTTGTGTGTGTTTCTGCTATTGTACATGTATGTGTAACGAGAACAAAACCAGGATTAAAACCAAGACAAAAGTACCAATCAATGGCTTCCTCTCATAATTTGTTATTTTAAGTCCAATAAATATATTTTTTATTAATCACAACAAAATATTGAAAAATATCTGTTTTGCGTTTTCATTGTGTGTCAGTATATATATATATATATATATATATATATATATATATACTATGACATAAAGATCTACCAACCTATTTTAAGATCTACATACTATGACATGCAAAGATCTACTAGCTGGTTTATTAAGATCTACTAGCAACCCTCTATATTAACTTTTTCATCCAGGAGCCAGATGGAGCCTACTTGTATTTTTATATAGATGGTATGAAATGTTTTAGTTGCCAAATGGAAAGAAAAAAAAGGTCACATATTGGACCAAATCGGTCACAATGTAGATCGAGCCTATAAAGATCTACAGACTAGCTGTGACATGCAAATTTGATGTACTAGCTGGTCTACTGGTTTATTAAGAACTGCCAACCTATAAAGATCTACTGACTGTGACATGCAAATTTGATCTACTAGCTGGTCTACTGGTTTATTAAGAACTGCAACCTATAAAGATCTACACATATATGCTAAGATCTACCAACCATCCAACCTGCAAAGCTGTACTGGCCTATGAAAGATATGCCAGCCTGCAGAAATCGACTTGCTTATACAATCAGCTGGCCTGTAGAGGTTACTAACCTGCAAATGACTACTGGCCAATAAACATCACTCAATTGAGCAGTGGTGTAGGAAGGTGCCAAAAAGGGAGGGCACTCACATACATATATATATATATGTATGTATGTATGTATGTATGTATGTATGTATGTATGTATATATATATATATATATATATATATATATATATAAATATATATAAATATAAATATATATAAACCATCGCTGCTGCAACTGGATCAAGAAAAGTGGGTGGGCACATGCATGCCCCTCTTGCCTCCCCCTGCTTCCTAAGCCAGTATTGAGGACCACATTTCATACTGAAATATAACTTTGCATCATATAGTTTATTATTATAATTATTCTGTATTCAACAGGAAGAAAACAAGAACCTTTTCCATGAGACAGTATCGCACTATGGATAATGATGCATACATGTATGATGATCTACAACCATGTGGTATAGATGATTATTGTTTGAACACAAGTCTATCTGCAGGATTGATGGATGATGAACCTCAGTTTGAACCTGAGGTTGCGCATGCTACCTCACAGGTATTTGTGACTCTGTTTCCTGGATGTTGTACCTGTTGTCCACCTTCCACCTGGTTTGTGATGTGTTCACTTGTAAACATCCTCTTGCTAGTGTGAATTACATTGAATGGGACAGACCAGACATAATATTTATTATCCACATGGTTCAACATAACAGAGTTAATAAAAATCATACGAAGCACAAATGTAATAACGTAATTTTGGGAAGTGACGTCATTTCGTCGTCTTCAAGTTGTGGTTGAAACATTTAAAGACGATCCTTGTTATTCATAAAATAATAATATGAAACTCGTGTCAGGATTCAGGTATTACCCTCGCTCTCACTTGGGCAATACAAAACCCTGACACTTCTTGAAATCAGTACGACACACAAGCTCGTATAATAATAATATATGCCTACTTCTGTTCAGTGGTCAATTACAGATAATAATTACGTTGAACATCACACTCTTGTATAAATGTAGGGCATGATGTGCCTACATTTTCTAACACTTAAATTTTTATTCTTCTTTCTCTTGCTGTGGGCAGGATGTAGCCCAGTGGTAAAGCACTCGCTTGATGCATAGTTTGTCTAGGATCAATCCTTGTCCATGAGCCCATTGGGCTATTTCTCATCCTGGTCAGCGCACCATGACTGGTATATCAGTGGCCATGGTATTTGCTATCCTGTCTGTGGGATGATGCATTTAAAAATCTACCAATGGAAAAATGTAGTAGGATTGAAAATTAACATGAAAACCATGATCACCAGCAGGGCCAGTTGAAGACATATCTTACTGGCCCTTCTCAAATTCAACTAGCCCTCCAATTTTCACATTCAAATTTAACTGTACAGCCAAATTCAAAACTGTTCTTTGTTGAATAATAACCATGTGTTCATCGTATATAGATCGTTCACTTCAAAAGGAAACAGATGAATTGGCACGTAACTTTATAATGAATAAAGTTAAAATTCATATAAAAGCATGTTAAAAAGTTTTAAACCCATAGCTCAAATAACACTTTTTGAAAAAAGAAATCCAGCATAAATAAAAATGTTTCTTTACAAATTACCATTAAATTATACATATTAAATCTCATTTTTATACAGGGGTGAAGATAAAATGCTAGAACAGCCAAGGTATGCAGCTTGACTTGCATTGTCTCAGAAGTGAAAAAACTAAATAATGCAGTACAAAGAGAATAAAGGTAGAACTGCGCGTGCTTTGGTATATAAACTAGTCTGGGGTGCCAGAGGGATGAAATAAATTGGGGGGGGGGGGGGGGGATAACATTTCCTCAGGAGTGGCTGTCCTCCTAAAGACAAAGCATGCACATGTTTATAATTTGGATATTTTAAATGCTAGTAAGCTACTAATAAAATAAATCTGTGACAAAAAAACCCAACAAAAAAACAACAACACATTTTACCAACATATCATATTACAAAGCATAAAAATGTACTTATTGTTTATTACAGTAATATTTGGATGGTTATGTTATCATGTAAGTCTTGGTGTCACTTTAGATCTAATCTGTTCTTATTTCATGCAAATCGCTTAAACTTAATACAATATCAACAACAACAACAACCAATTAACTGAATTTTGGAATAAGCTCTGTAGTGATGGAAAATGTAATTGACATTTTTATCTGTGCACATGTGCTGTTGTTAGTGTGAGTTAAAACTACAATATAGATTTTGATTTTGTCCTAAAATAATGTAAGCTAATTAAATATGATTCCTTTTTACCATAACTTTGAATAACAATTGCCAAATAGTAGCTCTACTAGATAATTATGGCGTATCCAGTCCATTTCAATAAGCCAATAACTTCCAGATTTAAAAAAATATATGCAATATCTTCGATATGTTTTGATCTCTATTTTTAGAAAGACCCAGCCCAAAGCCACAAGCTTAGTCTGGTGTTGTCAAAATATAGAAAATGTTCTATGTCTTCTGCTTCTGTAGTTCACGCCAACACAGAGGCGATGTGTTTTGTCACATTCGATTCAGTTTCAATGTCTTTTCTTTTTTAACTGGTACCACACTCGCCAGACCGATAGCCAATGATTAATAAATCAATGTGCTCTAGTGGTGTCGTTAAACAAAACAAACTTTAACTTTCTCTTGCTGAGTTAAAGCATAATAAATATCTCTTTACAACTGATAAGTGTAATGCTTCTTTCTGTTGCTGAGTTAAAGCATAATAAATATCTCTTTACAACTGATAAGTGTAATGCTTCTTTCTGTTGCTGGTGTGTAGGACGGAATGAGGCTGCTCACTTGGTACATGTATATGCTGCTGGTACAGTGGTAGACTGAAATGTTAAATGCCTCAATCTTCCATTTGTTACTTCTCCTCTTGCTGCTGTTTTTAAGGGTTTGTTTATGCTTATTTCCGTGCTTCTATCCAATTACGGTTGAAGCACACTAGCTGTCTTGGGAACATAACTGAGCTATATTTGGGCTGTCTGTTCAGTGGTTAGTTTATTAGTAGTGAGAGAGAGAGGTAAGTATAGTGGCCTTACAACTACCCATTGAGTCGTTCAGCTCATTCTGGGTGGAGCCAGTACCACAATGTGAACCCAGTACCTACCAGCCTTAAGTCTGGTGGCTTGGCCACTGCACCACCAAGGCTGTGCTTGGTTCAGGGTCATACTTTTGCACTGGGCAGTGTTATCACACTTTACACACAGGCAGTGTTACCACACTTTACACACGGGCAGTGTTACCACATGGGCAGTGTTACCACATGGGCAGTGTTATCACACTTTACACATGGGCAGTGTTACCACACTTTACACACGGGCAGTGTTACCACACTTTACACACGGGCAGTGTTACCACACTTTACACACGGGCAGTGTTACCACACTTTACACACGGGCAGTGTTACCACATGGGCAGTGTTACCACATGGGCAGTGTTACCACACTTTACACACGGGCAGTGTTACCACACTTTACACACGGGCAGTGTTACCACACTTTACACACGGGCAGTGTTACCACACTTTACACACGGGCAGTGTTACCACATGGGCAGTGTTACCACATGGGCAGTGTTACCACACTTTACACACGGGCAGTGTTACCACACTTTACACACGGGCAGTGTTACCACACTTTACACACGGGCAGTGTTACCACACTTTACACACGGGCAGTGTTATCACACTTTACACACGGGCAGTGTTATCACACTTTACACACGGGCAGTGTTACCACATGGGCAGTGTTATCACACTTTACACACGGGCAGTGTTATCACACGTTACCACATGGGCAGTGTTATCACACTTTACACATGGGCAGTGTTATCACACTTTACACATGGGCAGTGTTATCACACTTTACACATGGGCAGTGTTATCACACTTTACACACCGGCAGTGTTACCACACTCTACACACTGGTAGTGTACCACGTTACCACACTTTACACACTGGCAGTGTTACCACACTTTACACACCGGCAGTATTATCACACTTTACACACTGGTAGTGTTATCACACTTTACTAACGGGCAGTGTTACCCCACTTTACACATGGGCAGTGTTATCACACTTTACTAACGGGCAGTGTTGTCACACTTTACACACGGGCAGTGTTATCACACTTTACACACGGGCAGTGTTATCACACTTTACACACGGACAGTGTTATCACACTTTACACATGGGCAGTGTTATCACACGTTACACACCGGTAGTGTTGTCACACTTTACACACCGGTAGTGTTATCACATTTTACACACCGGTAGTGTTACCACACTTTACATATGGGTAGTGTTACCACACTTTACATATGGCAGTGTTATCACACTTTACACATGGGCAGTGTTACCACACTTTATACACCGGCAGTGTTACCACACTCTACACACTGGTAGTGTACCACGTTACCACACTTTACACACCGGCAGTGTTACCACACTTTACACACCGGCAGTATTATCACACTTTACACACTGGTAGTGTTATCACACTTTACTAACGGGCAGTGTTACCACACTTTACACATGGGCAGTGTTATCACACTTTACACATGGGCAGTGTTGTCACACTTTACACACGGGCAGTGTTGTCACACTTTACACATGGGCAGTGTTATCACACTTTACACACGGGCAGTGTTATCACACTTTACACACGGGCAGTGTTATCACACTTTACACACGGGGGCAGTGTTACCACACTTTACACACGGGCAGTGTCATCACACTTTACAGACTGGCAGTGTTACCACACTTTACACATGGGCAGTGTTACCACACTTTACACACGGGTAGTGTTATCACACTTTACACATGGGCAGTGTTACCACACTTTACACACGGGCAGTGTTATCACACTTTACACACGGGCAGTGTTATCACACTTTACACATGGGCAGTGTTATCACACTTTACACATGGGCAGTGTTATCACACTTTACACATGGGCAGTGTTATCACACTTTACACACGGGCAGTGTTATCACACTTTACACACGGGCAGTGTTATCACACTTTACACACGGGGGCAGTGTTACCACACTTTACACACGGGCAGTGTTATCACACTTTACACACTGGCAGTGTTACCACACTTTACACATGGGCAGTGTTATCACACTTTACACACTGGCAGTGTTACCACACTTTACACATGGGCAGTGTTATCACACTTTACACACTGGCAGTGTTACCACACTTTACACACTGGCAGTGTTATCACACTTTACACATGGGCAGTGTTACCACACTTTACACACTGGCAGTGTTATCACACTTTACACACCGGCAGTGTTATCACACTTTACACACCGGCAGTGTTATCACACTTTACAGACTGGCAGTGTTACCACACTTTACACATGGGCAGTGTTATCACACTTTACACACTGGCAGTGTTACCACACTTTACACACCGGCAGTGTTATCACACTTTACACACCGGCAGTGTTACCACACTTTACACACCGGCAGTTTTATCACTCTTTACACACCGGCAGTGTTATCACACTTTACACACCGGCAGTGTTACCACACTTTGCACACGGGCAGTGTTATCACACTTTACACACCGGCAGTGTTATCACACTTTACACACCAACAGTGTTATCACACTTTACACATCGGCAGTGTTATCACACTTTACACACCGGCAGTGTTATCACACTTTACACACCGGCAGTGTTATCACACTTTACACACCGGCAGTGTTACCACACTTTGCACACGGGCAGTGTTATCACACTTTACACACCGGCAGTGTTATCACACTTTACACACCAACAGTGTTATCACACTTTACACACCGGCAGTGTTATCACACTTTACACACCGGCAGTGTTATCAAACTTTACACACCAGCAGTGGAAAGATCAAGCAGCAGACAGATGAAAGATTAATACCGTAATATTTTGTCTTATTTGTTCTGTGCTGTTTTACTTTCTTAGGGTTGGATCTAGCTTAGTCGGTAGAGTACTCACACGAAGTGCTTGGTTCATAGGATTAAACCCGTCTGTGAACCAATTCTCTGAGTGGGTTTTCCCCATCCCAACCAGTGTCTCACGACTGGTATATCAAAGGTCATGGTGTGTGCTGTCCTGTCTGTAGGAAAGTACATTGTAAAAAGATCCTATGCTAGCTGTTCATGGAAATGTTTTAGTAGGTGTCGTCTAAGACTGTTTGTAAAAAATGTCAAAATTATCAAATGTTTGATGTCCAATAGCCAGTAATTAATAGATCAGTGTGCTTTAGTGGTGTCATTGAAACAAAACATTCTTTAACTTTTTTGTTGACATTAAGCCAAGCTTGACTTATAGCCAAGAATCACTAAATGTGTCCTGGATGAAGGTTTACTATGATTCCTGTTTTATATATACTAAAACGCAAAAGAAACGCAGGTCCTGAAAATGCGAAAGAATTGCACTTTGTAAAGCAGTATCTTTGGTGGAATTGAACCTCAACTGTGTTAAAGGACATGGCACACACCCACACCGCAGTCCCACCTGCGTGTCAATTTCATTACCTGTGTGACGTCACGAATTCTCAAAACACGTTGTTTGCACGTGCTGGATCATCCGTATCATGAATCCAGTGCAAACACACTCATTGAAATGCTTATAAAGCCTACACACCTGGATTTAATCGCATAAATTCAATTTGAGTAGTGACAGACAACAGAATCACATTTTAAAAATGCCGCGACTGACGCAACTCCAGCGAGGGATGGCCATCGGGATGTTGCAAGCCGGACAGACCTGTACTGCTGTAGCCAGACAATTGGGATGTCATGTTTCGACAATCGCACGCCTTTCTCAACGTCACCAAATCACTGGATCTGTGAACGATCGACCACGCACCGGCCGCCCGAGGGTGACAACCGCAGCCCTAGACCGGTACATCCGGGTGACCCACCTTAGGAATCGGATGCTGCCAGCAGCTAACACCGCTCACCAGGTGCGTGGTCCACGTGGTCCAGTGTCCGCCGATACCGTCCGACGCCGTCTGAGGGCAGCAGGACTCCGTAACCGCCGTCCTTATGTGGGACCAATATTGACCCCTCGGCACCGCCAACAACGTCAACAGTGGGCGCAACAACATCAAAGATGGCGACGTGGCCAGTGGCAACAAGTTCTGTTTACTGATGAGAGCCGTTACAATCTTTCCAACGCTGATGGCCGAATCCGAGTATGGCGACGTCGACATGAACGTTACTCCGACTGCTGCGTTCTGCAGGCCGACCGATGGGGCGGGGGTAGTGTGATGGTGTGGGGTGGGTTCTCATTCAACCACAGAACACAACTTCATGTGTTCAGACAACGCGTTAATGCCGCCGTGTACCAAAATGACGTCATCAACAATCACGTCGTTCCCTTCTTTGCCGCTCACCCACGTGTGCGCTTGCTGCAGCAAGACAATGCCAGGCCGCACACTGCCAGGGCAACACAGGCGTTGCTGGCTCAGCACAACATCCCAACGTTGCCGTGGCCAGCCTTATCACCGGACATGGCGCCTATCGAACATGTCTGGGATGAAATCGGACGTCGCCTTCAGGCTCGCGGACAACCTCAGAATATGCAGGCGCTGGAGGCAGCATTGGTCCATGAATGGAACTCACTCCCTCAGGCATTCTTTCAACGGCTTGTCAACTCAATGAGGAGACGTTGCACTGCCTGTTTGAATGCCCAGGGTGGTCACACGCGATACTGACTTTGACAATGCTACAGGTCGTCTCTTTCACATTTTTAACATGGACCCCCACCCTACTTTATGACATGAAACAATAGCCAAAAAGGAATTCAATCAAAAATTTCCAACACCAATGTGTGCCGAATTGGTGTAGCTCCAAAATAAATGTTGAAATCTTCATTTCGTTTTGTTTTTTTAATATTTTATATCCAATTTAATGAGAACCTGCGTTTCTTTTGCGTTTTAGTATACTATATCATGCACTGTGAGCTGCTACAATCATCGTAATGACCCTCTACCCACCCAAACCCCCTCCCACCTACCCTGAAACAATTTGCCACAGTTGTAAATTAAGCACGAAATTGTATTAGGCCTCTGAAAATAGGGCAAACGATCGTTTCGATCGGGTGTCGTACGCGCAAGTCTAGTTTTGCATAACTAATTTTTCGTTCTCGCCAAAAAAATAAAGACATTAATAATATTTTACACTATCATTTGTCACTGTTCACATAATTATATATTTGAAACAGGTTACACAAAATGAAATGGGTTACCGTAAACGCAAATATTTTCGCGGCTAAAATAATTTGCAATTGGGCTTCCATTTTACATTTTCGCAAGGAATTATTTTTTGAAACTGTGTCCCCCGATAATAAAGTCAAAAGTACGCAAATTTCATTTGCCAAACTCTTTTCAATGACGATTTCATGCACACACTGGACATGTTCACCATGCTGTCAGGGAGACATAAATGTTGTATGTATGTCTGAATAGAAAATTGAAAAACGCAAATATAACTTTGAATTATTGGTGGTATACCCACAAACTTCCATTCAGGGTTACAAAGAAAACAAACAAAACTGAGATTACGCAACAACAGACTTACACCCAACAAATCCACGTGACCATGCAGGTTTACAGAACCATGTGACCTTGTGGATAATTTGGTGGTATAAAGACAAAGTACATACGAAACTCAGTATAAATTTAACAGGTACATGTACATGTGTGTACCTCTGACTGCTTGATTCTGATATGTGTTGAGCATGTAGAGATAAGACTATTTATCATATAATATCTTACATTTTCAGTGCAATCAAAGTATGTGATATTTTTCAGATCACATACTTTTAAGAATTTGATAACTTTGCAAATTAGATGTAACTTAGTCGAGGTCTTGGCACTAGGTTTATTGACATTTAAGAAAACGTACTTGGGTGACACTCCATGATTTACATATGCATTCATAGTCATCAAATAAAAACATTTCAATGGCAATTTGACACTGAAAGCTGTCCAGCATTCAGAAAACAAAAAACGTTAGGCATAACTTTATTTTGATGTAAGGACATCCAAAATTACGTCATTCGAGTTTGACGTCATATCCATTCAAAAATATTCCATTCGTGTATTTCGGTATCGTCAATATTATATATTAGGAATAAAAATAATATATTATGCTCGCCAGAGGCTCGCATAATACAATTTTTATTCCTAATATATGATATTGACCATACCGAAAAACACTCTGGTAATAACCTCTATATATCATATGGTAAATAATGTAAATATTTCGAATGTTAACATATACATATCCGTGGTCAATCTGAACATTTTACTATGTTTCGGAAATAATTTTGTGCTTAATTAAATTCCCACTGCTATTAATGTCTTTGCGATTTTTACGGTATATTTTATTTGCGAACATATTTGCGTATATAGTACATGAAACATTTCTGCGTAACCCATATTAATATTTGGGTTACACACACTTTTAATTCTTAGAGGCCTGTTGTACATGTATGTATAATTTAACTATAAAACAGCAGTAATAACTAGAATACTTCACGCTGCCTGGCAACTGTTGTATGTATAATTTAACTATAAAACAGCACTAATAGCTGGAATACTTCACGCTGCCTGGTAACTGTTGTATGTATATTTTAACTATAAAACAGCAGTAATAACTGGAATACTTCACGCTGCCTGGCAACTGTTGTATGTATAATTTAACTATAAAACAGCAGTAATAGCTGGAATACTTCACGCTGCCTGGTAACTGTTGTATATGTATAATTTAACTATAAAACAGCAGTAATAGCTGGAATACTTCACGCTGCCTGGCAACTGTTGTATGTATAATTTAACTATAAAACGGCAGTAATAGCTGGAATACTTCACACTGCCTGGTAACTGTTGTATGTATAATTTAACTATAAAACGGCAGTAATAGCTGGAATACTTCACGCTGCCTGGTAACTGTTGTATATGTATAATTTAACTATAAAACGGCAGTAATAGCTGGAATACTTCACGCTGCCTGGTAACTGTTGTATGTATAATTTAACTATAAAACGGCAGTAATAGCTGGAATACCTCACTGCCTGGCAACTGTTGTATGTATAATTTAACTATAAAACAGCACTAATAGCTGGAATACTTCACGCTGCCTGGTAACTGTTGTATGTATAATTTAACTATAAAACAGCAGTAATAACTGGAATACTTCACGCTGCCTGGTAACTGTTGTATATGTATAATTTAACTATAAAACGGCAGTAATAGCTGGAATACTTCACGCTGCCTGGTAACTGTTGTATGTATAATTTAACTATAAAACGGCAGTAATAGCTGGAATACTTCACACTGCCTGGTAACTGTTGTATGTATAATTTAACTATAAAACAGCAGTAATAGCTGGAATACCTCACTGCCTGGTAACTGTTGTATGTGTATAATTTAACTATAAAACGGCAGTAATAGCTGGAATACCTCACTGCCTGGTAACTGTTGTATGTATAATTTAACTATAAAACGGCAGTAATAGCTGGAATACTTCACACTGCCTGGTAACTGTTGTATGTATAATTTAACTATAAAACGGCAGTAATAGCTGGAATACCTCACTGCCTGGTAACTGTTGTATGTATAATTTAACTATAAAACGGCAGTAATAGCTGGAATACCTCACTGCCTGGTAACTGTTGTATGTATAATTTAACTATAAAACAGCAGTAATAACTGGAATACTTCACGCTGCCTGGTAACTGTTGTATGTATAATTTAACTATAAAACGGCAGTAATAGCTGGAATACCTCACTGCCTGGTAACTGTTGTATGTATAATTTAACTATAAAACGGCAGTAATAGCTGGAATACCTCACTGCCTGGTAACTGTTGTATGTATAATTTAACTATAAAACAGCAGTAATAACTGGAATACTTCATGCTGCCTGGTAACTGTTGTATGTATAATTTAACTATAAAACGGCAGTAATAGCTGGAATACCTCACTGCCTGGTAACTGTTGTATGTATAATTTAACTATAAAACAGCAGTAATAACTGGAATACTTCACGCTGCCTGGTAACTGTTGTATGTATAATTTAACTATAAAACGGCAGTAATAGCTGGAATACTTCACGCTGCCTGGTAACTGTTGTATGTATAATTTAACTATAAAACGGCAGTAATAGCTGGAATACCTCACTGCCTGGTAACTGTTGTATGTATAATTTAACTATAAAACAGCAGTAATAACTGGAATACTTCACGCTGCCTGGTAACTGTTGTATGTATAATTTAACTATAAAACGGCAGTAATAGCTGGAATACCTCACTGCCTGGTAACTGTTGTATGTATAATTTAACTATAAAACAGCAGTAATAACTGGAATACTTCACACTGCCTGGTAACTGTTGTATGTATAATTTAACTATAAAACGGCAGTAATAGCTGGAATACCTCACTGCCTGGTAACTGTTGTATGTATAATTTAACTATAAAACAGCAGTAATAACTGGAATACTTCACGCTGCCTGGTAACTGTTGTATGTATAATTTAACTATAAAACGGCAGTAATAGCTGGAATACCTCACTGCCTGGTAACTGTTGTATGTATAATTTAACTATAAAACAGCAGTAATAACTGGAATACTTCACACTGCCTGGTAACTGTTGTATGTATAATTTAACTATAAAACGGCAGTAATAGCTGGAATACCTCACTGCCTGGTAACTGTTGTATGTATAATTTAACTATAAAACAGCAGTAATAACTGGAATACTTCACGCTGCCTGGTAACTGTTGTATGTATAATTTAACTATAAAACGGCAGTAATAGCTGGAATACTTAACACTGCCTGGTAACTGTCATCGGATTTAATTATTTTAAAGACTATTAAAACTAATGCTAATTAATTTGTTTCCTAATTACTAATATCTTCTGCACCTTTTACTAATGTATTTTTGTCATTGTGTAATTCTCCATATTCTGTATATATACATGTATATATATATAGTGCCTGCATACATGTATTTAGAGCGGGACGTAGTGGTAAAGCGCCCACTTGATGCACGGTAGGTCTGGGATCAATCCCCATCGGTGGGTGAGCCCATTGGGTTATTTCTCGTTTCAGCCAGTGTACCAAAACTGGTATATCAAAGGTTGTGGTATGTGCTATCCTGTCTGTGGGATGTTGCATATAAAAGATCCCTTGCTACTAATGGAAAATGTAGCCTGTTTTCTCTCTAAGACTACATGTATATATGTCAAAATTGCCAAATGTTTGACATCCATTAGCCGATGATTAATAAATCAATGTGCTCTAGTGGTGTCGTTAAAACCAAACAAACATGTATACATGTACTGAAATACAAAACAAAATGCAATAAACATTTTCTGATATTATTTTCGCAATTTATTTAAGACAATAAAAATATACCTGTAGTCAACATAAAGATCAGTTTCTCTCTTAAACAATTTTATTTTGTTAACATGTATGTTCGAACATTTCATTAGGATGGTGTTTGATTATCATATATGTGTCACTACAGATCCCCCAAATGTACTAGTATTTTTCACATATCTTTGAAAGCACTGTGTGTGTGTGTATAAGCATGTGTAACTAGAAATCATTTAAAGACTATTAAAACTAATGCTAATTCATTTGTTTCCTAATTACTAATGTCTTCTGCACCTAGTTTTTACTAATGTATTTTTGTCATTGTGTAATTCGATCTCCATATTCTCTCTCTATATATATAGTGCCTGCATACATGTACATGTTGGGATATGTCGTAGCCCAGTTGTAAAGCACTCTTGATGCCCAATTTGTTTGGGATCGATCCCTGTTGATGTTCCCAGTGGGCTATTTCTCATTCCAACCAGTGCACCATGACTGGTATATCAAAGGCTATGGTATATATGCTATCCTCTCTGTGAGGTGCATATAGAAAAGATCCCTTTGTACTATGAACAATTTAGCGGGCGTCCTCTAAACAAAAACAAACATGTATGTACTGAAATACAAAACAAAATGCAGTAAACATTTTCTGATGTTATTTTCACAATTTATTTAAGATAATGAAAATTATACCTAGTCAACAATAAAGATCAGTTTCTCTCTTACACAATGTTATTTTGTTAATTAACATGTATGGTCGAACATTTTATAAGGATGAGGTTTGATTATCATATATGCATGGGTCACAAAAGATCCCCAAAATGTTGTGAGTTGTTTTGCTTTCAGTATATACAATGTATTAGTATTTTTCGCTCAACTTTGAAAGGAGTGTGTGTGCATGCATGCGTGTGTGTGCGTGTGTGTGTGTGTGTGTGTGTGTGTGTGTGTAAGCATGTGTAACTAGAATTAATGCATGTATATATAGTGGTATTTGTAATTTATATTCCATATTGTTAGTATTCTCGTAACTAGTGCTGTTGAGTGTATGTATATAGACATCCATGTGGCAGCATTTTTGTAGCAGTTAAGTAATTGACCTGAAAAATGTTTTATGAATTTAAAACTGATTGCCTAAAAGTAATTATATTCATTGACAAATTAAATTCTTAATTAAAGCTGCAATATTAATTAAGTGTATATATATATATATTTTGTATTATTAAACGTTTTAAAAATAGATACAGCATTAAATTTTGTTTTTTCTCCCATGACACATGACTTAATTTAATTCTTTGTTTTCTTTGTAGTGTACTTACTTTCCAGTATACATGTAATTTAATGCAATTGACACTAAAATTGCCATGTTAGAGATTACATGTATGTGTATGTTTTTAAAACTATATTTCTAAACCTGCTGCATCTTAATTCCTATTCTCAAACTTCTGGGGGAAATACCTTTCTGCAGCAGTACAAATAATTAATACAATGATATATCATAATTATAAGATATTAAATGAGCTTCCATTTCATATCATGTTTATGTCTTAACTGAAATAATTTTCAATTGTCAAGAGCTTTAGCGAGTGACGATGAAAATTATTTCACGAGGGACATATAAATATGATACGAAATGGTAGCAAGTTTAATATCCTATTTATTACTCAAAATCGATTTTAATTTATATCACTCATCTCGTTTCGTTGACGTTCCTGTAAGGTTGTGCGCCAATTGATGACATCATCGTGTGACATCAAAAGTGTTACATTCCACTTAGCATTCTAGTGGGACGTACATGTATCACTTTGATATGTACCAAGATATTTTTAACCATATGGGAAATAATACTACATAGGTTACTCCTGCTGAATAGAGAGGGGCTGAATCTATAGCTCAGTTGGTAGAGTTCACCTGAGGGGCGGAATCTATAGCTCAGTTGGTAGAGTTCACCTGAGGGGCGGAATCTATAGCTCAGTTGGTAGAGTTCACCTGAGGGGCTGAATATATAGCTCAGTTGGTAGAGTTCACCTGAGGGGCTGAATCTATAGCTCAGTTGGTAGAGTTCACCTGAGGGGTTGAATCTATAGCTCAGTTGGTAGAGTTCACCTGAGGGGCTGGCATATTACAGGATAGAATCACCTCAGTGGACCCATTCTCTGATTGATTGTTTTTTTTTCCATCCCACCAGTGACCCATTACTGGTATATCAAGGGCCATAGTGCTATCCTGTCTGGAAAAGTGCATATAAAGGATCCTAATGGAAAAGTATAGCAGGTTTCGCGATCCTCTAAGAATATTGTGAAAAATTACCAATGTTTGACATCCAATAGCTGCATGATGATTAATAAATAATGTGCACTGGCTGTAGTGATGGTCATTAAACAAAACATACTTTAACTTTGAATCTACTGAATACAAAAAAAAGAAGATATTTGATGTACTTTTCTTATAGAATTTACACATTATACAGACAGCACATCCAAATCCTTTGATATACATGTATGGTACTAATTGTTGGGTACATATCAGGGGCGTCGTAAGGAATTATTTAGCATTGGGGCAGCGAGGAGGGTGGGTGTTGGAGGGGTGTCCCCCTCTTGCAGATGGTGTTGCAGAGATGTTCCCACCTAAAACAGCTTTAAAGATATCTACTTTCAGATGATATTGTCACAATATTAAACAGAAAGAACATTAAAATATGTACGAGTATGTATACTTTAAAAAAAAACGAAATATTGCTCCGATGTCCCAGCATATCACGTTTTATATAGTCCATCCAACAGAGAACGCTTTTTTTCATGCTATAGAATTTACTAAAAGTTATTTATTTCTAAACCGATAGTTTTTTAAATTGGACACAAAAAAATAGTTTTTTTGTTATCTTCAAAATACTTTTACTTTTCTTCTTATGCCAAGCAAAACTGAAATTATTTACAAAAAACATTTTTGTAGGAGGGTCTGACTATAAACATTGTTCGTTGTATTGTTAGCAATGTTTTTTGATAGACGTTTTAGTAATTGACAAAGTAACTATATATATGGCAATGATTAATCTTACTTAAGATATACTTTGCCAGTATTCTAGCACGTGGTATTTGATTATTTCTGCAGAATTTTTGTAGGAGGATGGAATGGACTATAGAATAATGTCTATATTTTGTGTCAGGTGAACGAGAGCACAACAAGCGCTACGTATGAAATAGCTCGGCAGTCCAGCATCCCCAGTGATGACGTGGCTCATAAGGTGTCTGTTGGTATCCTCGACTTGAAGCCCAAACTGGAGTACATCACAATGCCGAAGACCGTGCCCCACGCCTTCCTGCGGGCCCGCATCACCAACACATCACAGTTCACACTGCTGCCCGGGTCCACCAGCATATTTCTCGACAACAGTTTTGTAGCAAAGGTATGGTTTATAGTTACACAGTTGAATCCACTTAATTGCATATCGGTTCACAGCATAAATCGGTTAATAGCATATTAAATTATTCTGTTGCACAGAAACTTTTAGCATTAGGCGCGGATTCAGGTGGGGGCCCAAGGGCCCAGACCCCCCTATTTTTGGTCAAACAATATATATTACAGAATACACCAAAAATGCAAACTTATCCCGACCATCTGTCTAGGAGCTTTAAATTCAATTTTCAAAAATAAGAACATCTTTTGGGCCCCCTCTGTTAAAAAATCCTGAATCTATGTCTGAGTATAATTTATAATTTATAATCTTGACATTTTTTATGTTCTGTGTAATATACATACCTGGTGTACATTGTATTATTAGTTTTCTTGTTTTTTCACTGTACATTGTTCAGACTGGAGTTTGAATAGATATCAGTATTAAAAGGAAATGGAGCATTTGGTTTTCAAAGTAAATTTGCAAGCAACTAATATGTTTTTTAATAAAAGTTATTTTGAATAAATATAATTACAACAGGTCTCTGAGAATTGAAAATCTATGTTACATATTTATCGGTTACATAGAAATAAATCCAGGTAACCGACTTCCTTTTTGCGTAACCCTTTATATCCAAGTAAATGGTGCTCCAAATTTTGCGCAAACAAAAAATAGGTTACACAAAATTAGATTTGCACTCGAGCAGTGCGTGAACAAAACGATCGTTCTCGTAGTTTTCAGACACCTGTACAATAGCATCTTATAAATGTGTACATGTGTTCTAGCAAACGTGTGATATCAACATGGCATGATTATATCAGTATTAATTAACATGTTTGTACTAAACACTTTTGCGGATGTTCAGAAAAACAAACAAAATTGCTATTTTCAAGGGATTTATTGATTTTTTGTTTGGTCATTTAAAAAGTGTACACTGGTATTATAATCATAAACCCCTGCATACAATTGTACGCTTATGAAAATATTAACAGGCTTTATGTAATAATTAATAAATCTTAGCAGAATTCATTTGAATATATTCATTGTTCTATAGGCCAAAATAGAGACAATGTACTTTGGGAGAGTGGTTTGAACGTCCATTAGATAATCTTGACGGCATGTGTTTAAATATACTTTATATTGTAGGCCAAAATAAAGGCCGTCTCTCCAGGAGAGGAGTTTGAGTGTTCGCTAGGGGTCGACCCAGCGGTGAGAGTGACGTACAAGCCACTGAGTAAGTTCCGTGAGTCGTCGGGCATCTTTTCGAAGACTGCGTGCACCAAGTACAAGCAGGTGACGGAGGTGAAGAATTCGCACGACTACGCGATCAGCGTCGAGCTGCGAGACCAGCTCCCACGAAGCAGTGACGAGAAGATCAAGGTGAGGGTCGACAGGCCATAGGATTTCAAACTTCATGGCAAACACTTTTTCAGTTCTGTGCCTTGTGATCATGGGAAACCATTGGAAACTGTTTATATTATTTTTGTTGAATAGTCGTACTTGATATAATAATCATGGGAAACAAAATTTCAGTTCTGTGATTTTACTGACATGCTACCAACATGTTACTGGAAACTATCGTTACCATGAAATCCGAAGGCCTGGGTCGATTGCCAAAGTGGCAGGGATATGATCTTTCTTATAGGATTTTAGGTTCTTTTGCATAAAATAAGATTCTCAAAATAGATTGAATTTTGATCTGAAATTGTCAAAAATTATTTAGATATTGTATTGAGATTTCAGCTTTTTAAAAATAATTTCAGCTTTTATTTTTAAATGGGTGTCACATTCCTGAAGTAGCAACTGAAATTATATAACCTATTTAACTGAAATTATATAAACTATTTATTTTCATCCTTGTATATACAAGGATGAAAATAAATAGTTTATTAGTCACCAGAGGAGACCTTTATAGACTACATGTAAGTGCAACTACAAGTTTTATAGAAAAATTCAAATGAGAAAACTAAATGTGATATGATAACACTGCCATGTTTGGTCTTGTTTCTTTGTTCATAGTCAGTTCCTTCTTATGGTGCAGTAATTTGTGGGCTGGTTAAAATTGTTTTCAACTGGCTTCAGCTGCATGTAGTTACCATAATTTTAAAGTTAAGTTTCAACCTCGTCTGTATACAGCTACCATTACGATATATTTTATACATGTTTTATTATAATGTTTATGGCACATTCAAAATGTCATCAGTTCTATGGTATGCAAACCCTAGGTTAGTATATTATAATAGCATTATGAGAATGAGTCTCTTTTGAATAATATAATATTTATAATGGTGCTCGAGAAAAACACAATAAAAAACCTACAACAAACACACACAAATAAAAAATCACAAGCAAAAAAACCCCACACCAGAATTTAAAAAATTATTTCTTCCATTTAAAATATTTTTCTTATGATTACTTAAAATTCACCCTCTCTGTCAGAGTTAAAATTATGACCCTTTTTAAAAAAACAAACAAATGAAATTATGTGTTATTTGTCAGTTATCGAACTTCTGCTGCTATATTACAGCTTGAAATTACAAGATGTATGATTTATTTGAACTTTGTGTTTGCCGATGATTAATAAATCAATGTGTTCTAGTGGTGTTGTTAAAACAAACTTTAAAAAAAAAAATCCTTGTTTTTTCCTGCCCAGGTTACTCTGATCGAGCCAACAATAGACATGAAGCACCCCGAGAAGAACCAGGATGTGAGCTTGACAAAGAACAACCATGTGGTGTGGCAGCTCAAACTGGACAAGCAGGAGACGAGGGAGATAACTCTGAGATACTCCGTGGAACATCCTGCCAGTGAGGAGATCGAATCCAAGGAGGTCTTTCAGGATTAGTCAAACTGTCAGTTAATCCTTCTGTTATAGTGATATCATCATTCTCCAGTCTGTTAGTGATGTCGTCCTACTACAATCTGTTATAATGATGTCATCCTACTAGTCTGTTAGTGATGGCATTCTACTACAGTCTGTTATAGTTATGTCATCCTACTACAGTCTGTTAAAGTGATGTCATCCTTCTTCAGTCTGTTATAATGATGTCATCCTTTTTCAGTATATTATAGTGATGTCATCCTACTACAGTCTGTTATAGTTATGTCATCCTTCTCCAGTCTGATATAGTGATGTCATCCTTCTTCAGTCTGTTATAATGATGTCATCCTACTACAGTCTGTTATAGTGATGTCATCCTACTACAGTCTGTTATAGTGATGTCATCCTTCTTCAGTCTGTTATAATGATGTCATCCTACTACAGTCTGTTATAGTGATGTCATCCTACTACAGTGTGTTATAGTGATGTCATCCTTCTAGTCTGTTAGTGATGTCATCCTACTACAGTCTGTTAGCAATGTCATCATTCTCCACTCTGTTATAGTGATGTCATCCTACTATAGTCTGTTATAGTGATGTCATCCTACTACAGTCTGTTATAGTGATGTCATCCTTCTACAGTCTGTTAGTGATGTCATCCTACTACAGTCTGTTAGCAATGTCATCATTCTCCACTCTGTTATAGTGATGTCATCCTACTATAGTCTGTTATAGTGATGTCATCCTACTACAGTCTGTTATAGTGATGTCATCCTACTACAGTCTGTTATAGTGATGTCATCCTACTACAGTGTGTTATAGTGATGTCATCCTACTACAGTGTGTTATAGTGATGTCATCCTACTACAGTTTGTTAGTGATGTCGCGCTACTACAGTATGTTAGTGAAGTTGCCCTACTACAGTCTGTTAGTGATGTCATCCTACTACAGTCTGTTAGCGATGTCATCCTTCTCCAGTCTGTTAGTGATGTCATTCTTCTACAGTCTGTTAGTGATGTCATCATACTACAGTCTGTTAGCGATGTCATCCTTCTCCAGTCTATTAGTGATATCATCCTACTCCAGACTGTTATAGTGATGCCATCCTACTCCAGACTGTTAGTGATGTCATCCTACTACAGTCTGTTATAGTGATGTCATTCTAGTTTGACGTGAGCATTTGCTCTCTATCTCTATCTCCACACGCAGATAGTACTCAAAATTAATTTGAATTTGACACTGAAAGTATCTGTTCTCTTACATAATAATTTCAGGAGAGCAATTTACTGCTTATACCACCGATTTTCAAACCATAAAATTTTACATTAGTTTTGTTTTAACAATGGATGTCTTATGCCATAATCATAACTAAGATTTGCTCAGTTATTTAGAAAATATAATCTACCTGTAGTATGATTAGAATGAATGTTTGCCTTTATAGGTATGATTTTGATAATTATGTGATAATTTATCATGTCACAATATTGAAGACAAGTGTTTTGGTTACCTTGTGGAATAAGGGATTATGTATTATGGGATCACATATATTTGGTTGTACATTATATTTGTAGAATCAGTACTATAATTTGCTGTCTGTACGAGTTTGATGATCATCTTTGATAATTTAAGTCACAGTATTGTTTTGTTATTTTGTGGAATATAAGAGTTACTTGTATTGCCAGGGTAAGTAGGGTCATGGAGGCTTTCTTTAAAAATCCTCTGAATTTTGTCTTGTATACACACGATTTTGAATATGCTAAAAAAATGTTTTGTGATTTTGAAATCTGTACTATGTACTAAAATGGCAGATAGCATTTTTTTTAACTGATCGGCATTTTCATATGTACATCTGAAAAAGGATACTTTCATGTATAGCTGTTAATTTACATTATATTGGTCATATTGTTGTTATTTGTTAGACTTGTGTTAGGACTGCTAGCAGCACTCGAGAGGGAATGCACATGCTGAGAAGAGCCCTTTGCTGAGAACATCCCTTCTTCCACCAAATGTGCTGGTTATATATTAACTGGTGACTGTAAAGAAAGACCCCAAGATTCTCAGTTTGTTGGCTACATATTTTACTATTTTTATATCCTTATAAATAGTGTCAAAAACAAACTTCTACAATTATAGAATGTTTGTGGGTTTTAAAACATAATGGGACCATTCATGAGCATCAATATGATGACAAGTGTACCAACTGTATGCTTAGTGGGGAGGGGTCATTCTAACTCAAACCTCACCAATTAAGGAGAGCTATAACTCGTTATGCATCACTCCCTTGAGACTAGTTCAAGGAGATTCAACTTTTAACTCCTGTTATCATGTGAATTTATATGGTATCAATATGTTAATTTCTTAAATCACTTCCCATAAGTCAAGGAACCAATTACTCACTTCTCAGGGGTTTTATCGTAGTGAGATCTGCTGACATATGCAGTTTAACCATGTCAACAGATTTATCGCATGTGAAATCAAAATGTTTGGTAAATACTTTTACGGTAGGTGGATGCTTGGGCTAGCAAGTTTTTTTAATACCCTTTGTTTGGTTGTGGATATTTAGATAGCTCCAAACCAGTTTGAATTTTGGACATGGTATATCTGGAATATATGTAATACAATGTACCTGTGTCTTAAGGTAGACAGATTAGACCGTCAAAGAATTAAGTTTTTGTTTTTTTAAATATTTAATTCCTATAGGTTCCATATACTATTGTATGTGCCTTTCAAGCCGTTTCCACAGCTGCCTTGTATGTAATTATTAATTCTAAAGTATATATTTATATCTCTTATCTTCAGAAATATTGACAAATGCATCTCTTTTATGAATTCTATATTTTATGTGCATTAATTTTGTTATAAGATGTTATGGTTTTATAGCGGTGTATGTATTTTTAAAAATGTTGTATGTATATATTTAATATACATGTAATCATTCTACCTTAATGTGTTCTGAATTGTGTGTTAATTATAATGTACTATTACATGCCAGAGAAGTTCCTTGAGATTTATGTTTTCCTATACACATACATGTACATCATTAACTATTGTCAGTTCACATGCAGAGAGACTGCAAACTAAAGTTTAAAACAAGCAATTGTCTGTTTGACCTGTGCTCTGTTCCACGAAGCGATCATAGCGCTACAATCACCATAATTGCATAGGGTAGCTATGCACTTAAGGTGATCTTAGTGCTAAGATTGCTTCGTGGAACGGGACCCTGGCAGGTAAAAATAAAATGTGTTCACAGATTGTACATCTGGTGGACCAGATAAATTTGTACTATTAATGTCAATAGAAATTTCAATAACATGTCAACTTGAAGCATACATTTTTCCTCCATTCTTAACTCTTATCCATCCAGCTTTACAACCACAAAACCCAAGTGTCCAATGTGAAATATGTTATTTTGAACCTACATTTTCAACCTCAAATATTAAAAAACAACTAATGTAACACTCTCTTGATGTGTGTAATATTATTTGCAGACCTGAAAAAGCTCTAAACATTAATTTACACTTATTTGAAGAATTAAATTCCAATGTCTGCTACACCACCCACCCACCTCCTTTTATTTGGATCAATTGGGTTTTTTGTTGGTTTTTTAAATTATTTGGATCAATTTTAGTGAAGATTCACTCTCATGCCCCAAAGTATCACTTGTGTATGAATGAGGCATAAGATACAATATTGTTTGTTTACAGTTAACCTATTGATAGTTTTTAAACTGCTGATCCCAATAAAAAAAAAAAAAAAAAAAAAAAAATATATATTATTATTATTATTATTATTATTATTAAAGAATTACTAAGAAAATAAATCAAAATAATGTGTTGTGGTGATCAGTTTTAAAAGAAATAAAATAACAAATATTCTACTTTACAGTACATACCTTATGATTTTACAACATATAATTGAAAATTGTTTTGGTCCGGCCTGGTCAGTTTTGATAAAACTTTATATGTGGGTCCAGTTTCAGGGATTCTTAAAATTATATACCATATTTGTTTTGATGAGGGGGGTGGGGGGTACTTGACAAGAATATCTCTTGATTTTTAATAAATAGTACACTTGAATATAATGTGTTGATGGTAGCAAATTATCTCAATTTAACACTATTTAAAAATATTTCTCACCTCTATTTAGTGAAATGGGTTTTTTTTTTCCTTCTTTCTTTTATTTTCTTGTCCGATATATTATAAATATTGTTTAGAAAAATATTTAAAACCAAAAATTGTAAAAAATGTATTTTATATAATATTTCATCAGTGTTGCTCAATAAAAGTTTTTTTATTTTAAATGTATTTTTTTATATATTATACACTGTCTTGTAACCACCATGGCAATATTTGTTAATTATTGTTGATATACAATTTATATTTGCACCATCAATTCTGTTTCGCATTATTTAATTTTTTGTAATTAAATATACATTATATTTGTATAGTAAGCATAATTCTGTACATTTATAGGATTAAAATGAATTTGCTTTAAAAAATCTTCATTTGTTTTATACTTGCATAGCGAAGAATATCGTCTTTGCTGTCCTGTTGCATAATGGTACATGTAAATTGTCGCCTGATGCATGGTAGGTTTAGGATCGACCCCCCTAGGTGCCCTGTTGGCTTTTTTTCGTTCCAGACTAGTGCACCACAACTGCTATATCAATGGTCTTTGGGTGTGCTATCCTGTCTGTGGGATGGTGCATATAAAATATCCCTTGCTACTAATGGAACAATGTAGTGGGTTTCCTCTCTAAGACTATATGTCAGAATTAATTGTTTGAGAGCATATGATAAATAAATGAATGTGTTCTAGTGATGTCGTTACACAAAACAAACATTTTCGCTCTGTTCCATCAGTGATCCATGACGTATATCAAAGATCACGATATACACTGACGTAGGCAGGATTTTATATTGGGAGGGTGGAGGAATCACCGTAGCTGTCTGCGAGTCATGTTATGAGGCATCGGGCAAATATAAAAGGTGGTGGCAAAAAGGATGACCTCGGTGTCAGTGGTGGTACCTTATGCCGTCCTGTAGCGGAGTTGTAGGCAGCCTGCCTACGCAGCAATGCATCGATTCCATCAGGGCTCTCATTGGGTTGCGTCCAATATCCATTCCCTCGTAGCCCTCAATTTCTCTATATTTGATTAATACACACGTACGCACGTTGCGTCCAATATCCATTCCCCCGTAGCCCTCAATTTCTCTATATTTGATTAATACACACGTACGCACGTTGCGTCCAATATCCATTCCCCCGTAGCCCTCAATTTCTCTATATTTGATTAATACACACGTACGCACGTTGCGTCTAATATCCATTCCCCCGTAGCCCTCAATTTCTCTATATTTGATTAATACACACGTACGCACGTTGCGTCCAATATCCATTCCCCGTAGCCCTCAATTTCTCTATATTTGATTAATACACACGTACGCACGTTGCGTCTAATATCCATTCCCTCGTAGCCCTCAATTTCTCTATATTTGATTAATACACACGTACGCACGTTGCGTCCAATATCCATTCCCCCGTAGCCCTCAATTTCTCTATATTTGATTAATACACACGTACGCACGTTGCGTCCAATATCCATTCCCCCGTAGCCCTCAATTTCTCTATATTTGATTAATACACACGTACGCACGTTGCGTCCAATATCCATTCCCCCGTAGCCCTCAATTTCTCTATATTTGATTAATACACACGTACGCACGTTGCGTCTAATATCCATTCCCCCGTAGCCCTCAATTTCTCTATATTTGATTAATACACACGTACGCACGTTGCGTCTAATATCCATTCCCCCGTAGCCCTCAATTTCTCTATATTTGATTAATACACACGTACGCACGTTGCGTCCAATATCCATTCCCCCGTAGCCCTCAATTTCTCTATATTTGATTAATATACACGTACGCACGTTGCGTCTAATATCCATTCCCTCGTAGCCCTCAATTTCTCTATATTTGATTAATACACACGTACGCACGTTGCGTCCAATATCCATTCCCCCGTAGCCCTCAATTTCTCTATATTTGATTAATACACACGTACGCACGTTGCGTCCAATATCCATTCCCCCGTAGCCCTCAATTTCTCTATATTTGATTAATACACACGTACGCACGTTGCGTCCAATATCCATTCCCCCGTAGCCCTCAATTTCTCTATATTTGATTAATACACACGTACGCACGTTGCGTCCAATATCCATTCCCTCGTAGCCCTCAATTTCTCTATATTGGATTAATACACACGTACGCACGTTGCGTCTAATATCCATTCCTCCGAGTCATTGCCCTCCATTTCTCTATACTTGATTGTTAATACACACGTACGCACGTTGCGTCTAATATCCATTCCCTCATAGCCCTCCATTTTTCTATACTTGATTGTTAATACACACGTACGCACGTTGCGTCTAATATCCATTGCCTCATAGCCCTCCATTTCTCTATACTTGATTGTTAATACACACGTGTCTTATATTCATTCCCTCATAGCCTTCCATTTCTCTATACTTTATACGCACGTAGTCATATGCACACAACTTACATGCACGTAAGTATGTACATGCACACATGGTAATGCAGGTTGGGATCTAGCTCGAGTCACCTCCAGCCCTACCCCCCTTATTGATACTTATTGATCTAATGCCACATCACAATTGAGTTAAAACGAGTTCATACCACTCGTTTCTGCAGCAAGGTCTCTCATCAATTATTATTATTATTATTATTAAAAAAAAAAATTGGCCAGTTATTTAGAAATGTATCTGGCCTTGACCTTGACTTCTAAAATCGTGTAGCCCCTTCTAAAAAAAAAAAAAAAAATCGTACTGTACCAAATTTGGTGCTTTGGGCCAGTAAGTCACGACTATTCCCCTAGTATCAAGTAAATACGTAACGCACCCAGTATATAATCATTGATAATTTATGTACCTAAAACATTTTAATTTTCGACCAGTCTTCCATAATTGTGTACCATCAAATTTTAACAACTCTAGCAGTGAATGAAATTTGGTCTCAAACACCACGTGCTACCTTATTTTCTTTCCATCAGTATGTTATGATTAAGGATTAATGTTTAATCTTCAAAAATAAATTATTATTTATTATTATTATTTCAAGTTCTGTCAAACATTGCCGTTTAGAAAATAAGAATAAAAATGTTGCATAAGATATATACTCAAGTGATTTAAATAATTCAGTTAGACAATTACTCAAATAGCACCAGTACTTTGCCGATTTTTTTTTTTTTTTTTTTTTTTTAATTTTTTATTATTATTATTATTTTATGTTTTTTTGTGGGGAATGTCAGTAAGAATTATTACATGTAGCACGGACTGCTGATAGCTATGCCACTGGAGTGTTACTGTCGTGAAAGTCCATAAGCCAGACCAAAAATTGGTACCATCTGAGGGCACCAAACAAAACTGTTGTAATTGTTTTAGTACATCCTAGGACAAACAAAAAATGCATAATGGACTTTTCAATAGGGTAGATTTACCTAGTTATCACACCTTTTAACATTTATCATTCAGGTGGTCGAGAAATCCGTGTTTTAGTGTTTACTAAAGCACTTATAAGCCTTGCAGATCGGTACCCACAATGTTCTTTGTGGTTTTTGCATTTTTTTAAAGTGTTGATTAAGGATCCCAGAGGTGTAATTTGGTATCCTTGAACATTTTTAAATATTCAAGATGGCGTCCAAGATGGCTGTCAAAACAGAACTGGAAACATCTCCAATACTTTATCAATAATGACGAAACTGCTGATGTTCATGATGGTGTTTCATGTTGAACTACTCCCAGCTAATTGAGATATTGCAACATTCTTTACATCCAAGATTGCCACCGCTACAATAGTCAGAACAAGAAAATTGAAATTTATTTAATTTTACATCAACTATAGCAAGATTGAGGGGGTTTTATTCACCAAGGAATACATTCAAAACAGATGCTAATTGAGATATTGCATCATCATTTAAATTCAAGATGCCCCCGAAAAATGGCCGTTAGGAGTAATAAGTGGCTATATGTTACATTCTAAATTACCCCAAACAATAATTTATACTTCAAATACAGGGTTTTATAGTGGGCAGGAAATTTAATTATTGTTTCCAGAATTCAAGATGGTTAACAAAATGGCTGCAAACACAAAGAAATGTGATATATGCATCACCTAAAACAATCTTTTTGAATCCAATTGTTAAGTTTTGAAGGTGTTCAATCCATTAAACATGCATGTATATCTACAAGTAAAGTTACCGTATCTAAAATGTCATCTAAAATACTAATTATTATGCTGACCTCTATGTCTTAAGGGTGCACCAATCTATTTTTAAATTATCTAGAAGAAATGTCACATCATATAGACCAAGTCTATAATGCCAATCTGGCTGTGATAAATGTGTAACTACAGTTTTGGTAAAGACTGTGGAATTAGTTTTTATCATTCCCATTTTTTGTCTCTTGATAATGGATACATACATATAATATATATATATATATATATATATATATATATATATATATATATATATATATATATCATCACTACATTTGAATGGCCAGGATAATTCGTCCGACATCAGGTTTTCTTGCCGTAACTTTTAATTTCTAGTATATGTATCCGGTTATTCTGTTATACGGATATTACCAAAAGGAGTTGCTGCCTAGAAAAATTGATTGATTTTGAATATACAACACCCAATCTTAGGTTGCCTAACAATACACAAACATAAAATACATCACCTTGAACACCAATATTACCCAGTCGGCGAAATTTGGTTAAAAAGCTGCAATGAATCGGACGATTTCAAAGGGTGCATGGTTTCATTCCATGTAGAATAGTACTTGTGGAAGTGATCTAAAACTTCGTATTTTCAACAATCAACGTCTTTACCATCTAAATGAAGCCTTTCTGGTGACTTATCTATGTCACTATCCAAGTCCCCAGGTTTAATAGGTTTAAAAGCTTCATGCAGAATTTTGATAAATCTTGCTTTTGTAACCCTTTATATTATAGCAGCAGTATTACATCCTGGAAGGGCATGGATTATCAAATGAGCAGCAACCATTTTTATTGCTGTTTCCCCATTGTAGTTCTTGCCAGTAGTGCTATTATTTGGACAGAAATCAGAAGAAGCATCTCTGAAATTATGCAACTAAGTCGGTGTAGCTTTCAATAAAACAATGCCAAATTTTGAATGAAACATGTAGCGGTCAAGGAACAAATGCGGTCCATAAGAAATGTGCACGTCTAACTCTTTGTAGTCACTTCTTCACAGAAAAATATACAAGCAGGCGCATGTGCAGGGCTTCGGGGCTCGAACCTCCTCACCTGCTCAAGCAAATTGTAGTTTTTTTCCAATATATTTTCCTGGCGTGTATGATTCAACCCCCTATAAATTTCAGACAACCCTCGATTTTGAAATTTTGAAATATAATATTATTGTGTATTATTATTATAGTATAGCCAGCAATTTGGATATACATCACCGTAAACATATATATCTGTTTCAAAAGCAAACTTTGTGTATGGATATGCAGTTTTGGCATATTTCTTTTTTTATGTCCGTTCTTTTTTCTTTATTTCTATTTCTGATTTTACTTTAAAACCTCGCTTCTTGGCTTCTGATTTTCAGTGTTTCTGTTGCAGATGACACTCTTCTGTATTTGTCGTAATCCTCGGTAAATTTAACCACCCTGTTCTGTTTGTTCTTTGTTCTGTAATGTGAAAGTTGTGTGTATACTCTGTGGTCTTCTCTGGTATGTGAACGTGTCCTGGGTCTTTTTGCGGGGGGTGTAACGAGGCTGTATTTTCGGTAGATCTCATTAGGGCTTAGCACCGGGATGTCGTCGACGTGCAGTAGGTCCTGTGTTGATGGTTGCCTGGTGTTTTCCAAGTCTGTAAGTGGCAGCTGCTGCTCGTGTAGTCCTGGTCTGAAAGAAAAAAAACACAAGAGGGGCAAAGGTTCACTATCGAAATTGGTTCATGTTTCACTGTTATTCATGTAGGTAAAGTTTATTATCTGAAAACACACATTGTGAAAATGTATTTTGATATGTTCTTTAAAATCAACATGGCAAACAAGACTGTACCTACACCCCCCAAAGAAATGCTTTTGGTTTAGACGTAGCAGTTAACCAAACAGTATTTCACAACGTGAAAGTTGAAAGTGCACCCATCTTTTCATTTCATAGTTAATGATACCAGTCCTGCCATTGGTGATAAATGTGATTGTCATAAAATGTTGTTTTATCTCACCAGTAAATCCCTGTTATTTAATTTGAACTACGTGTAGGCTATACACTTTAACACTTTTTAATTTACTGCCTCTTTTTTCTAGCATACCTTGTATTTGCTCTGGTGTATTACTCTGGCGGATCCAGAGGGGGTCACAGAGGTACAGTGACCCACCATCCACCCGTTTGAAGTGCCTTTTGTAATTACCTTTTTATGTGTTTTAGAAATCATTATCTACAACATACAACGCTAAATTGCCCTGAAAAAGCAACTCTGGGCATCTTTATTTCAACATTTTGTGGGGACCATGTCTCCGAACTCCCCTGTAGACCACGCTCCCATTGGGATCTCTGCTCGATTGCATTCGACAATCTCAAATGACCATTTGTACACATGGACGTCCATCAGAGCACCATTTCACATCTCTGGGACAGGTACCAGCAGTTTCAATCGGCTGAAGACGGGCCCAGAAGTGGAATACCTTGCATAACAACTGCAGCACAAGATCGCTACATCCGGGTTCTGCACTTGCGTCACCGAACTGCCACACAACGAACACTGCTGGACGCATACCTGGTTTGAGAAGGGTGACTGCACAAACCATTCGGAACCGACTTCGAGAAGCTGGTTCACGGGCTAGGAGACCGAATGTTGGTCCCGTCCTGCGACGTCAACATCGACATTTACGTGTTCGCTGGTGCACGAATTAACAGGGGTGGAAGTTGGGAAACTGGCGGCGAGTTTGGTTCAGCGACGAGTCACGTTTCCTTCTACAGCGACGTGATGGACGACAACGTGTTTACAGACGCCGCAATGAATGTCTTGCTAACAACTGCGTCGCCCAAGCTGACAGATTCGGTGGAGGGAGTGTCATGATGTGGGGAGCCATCTCATACACCGGCAGAAGTGAACTTGTGTTCGTACAACGCAACCTGACAGCCGTACGCTACCGGGATGAAATTCATCGTCATCACATGCTTCCCATTTTGGATCGACAAAAAGAACTCTTTCAGCAGGACAATGCCAGGCCGCATACGGCACGTGTAACAATGGATTTCCTACAGAATGAGAACATTAATGTGCTGCCATGGCCATCAAGATCGCCAGATCTCAACCCCATTGAACATATATGGGACGAACTGGACAGACGTGTACGCCAGCGTGACCCGGAGCCTCAGACGCTTCCGCAACTGCCACATGCACTGCTGGAAGAATGGGCTAGGATTCCATGTGCCCGGATTCAGAGACTCATTCAGTCTATGCCAAGGAGATGTCGCGCAGTGATTGCTGCTGCTGCTGGCTGCACAAAGTACTGTTCCAGCGCCCTCGTGCGACGCTGTTTAGTGACGAAAACGCCTCCACTGCCGTCAGTCCATAGCAAAAACATTTTCACATGTCAAATTAAAGAGATAATTCCATGAATTTTTGACAAAGTATATTAGCGTGAAATACAAAATAAGCGGTTTGGGGATTGGCCACTAGGGCAAAGCCAATTTGTTTATTCAAACGCTTAGCAATACATTGAAACTGGAACTGTACCGTGTACCTAAGTTAAAATCAAACACTATTTTACGGAGTAAATTTGCTACCATGACCCAAAACTACTGTTTTTGTAGTTAAAGTATTATTTTCACAGCAAGTTATGCTAACTATATATAAACTAATGCTTTGCTGCAGACGAAGTGTGCGTGTGTGTGCGCGCACGTGCATGTGTGTGTGTGTGTGTGTGTGTGTGTGTATGTATGTAACCAGTGTTAAAGGGACTATCCTGTGTTTGCTGCCATTGTATAATGTGTACAAATGATATACTAAATACAATTTCTTGTATCAGTGTGTGTATATTCAATGTGTGTTTCAGGATTTTGTCCCCCATAGGCGTACGGACTCCCATTTTTGTAGGAAATTTGTATTGTTTTTGCCCGAATCAGAGGATTTACCCCAGCACGGAGGTGTGTGTGTGTGTGTCAGCTGCATCCCTGTCCCCTGTCTCGTACGCTTATGTTGTCTCCCAATAACTTCGTACTATGAAAAATATATTTTAAGAAATCAAATGAAGTATGACTCAGTAATCTGAGTAAATGAGTACTTAGCCCGAGCACTCTGACGGTAAGGGAGCTGGACGGACATTTGGACAGTTCTATACTCATTAATTGTGAGAGAGTGTTGATAATCGTACAGATGTCCGTCTAGTTCTCGTACCGTCAGAGTACTCCGGCTAATCATTACCGTGGCCCAAAGTCAATTATTTCTCTCTAGTTATTGTACAGTAAGTTATGTCTATTAAACCAACGTGTTTGCGGTCTTGTGCTAATGTTTGTAGCAGTCTAGGACGGTGGTTTTAATCTAGAATGTTTTACCTCGGACACCGATACACGCAAGCTAACACAACCATAAGCAGTATTAAGATTATCGTCGCTGCAAACATTACTTTAACTGTTGGATGCAAGGGCGTGTCTGGAACAAAATAATCATTATTAGCATACATACAGAACACCGACGTAGCCAGGAGTTTATAGGGGGGGGGGGGGGGGGGTGAGCAACCCACAATATGTATTAAGTATGTATGTATCTATGTATGTATGTATGATTTTATAAAATTTAATACAATAAAAACAACAAAGAAAAAGGTTTGATGGGGGATAGGGGCATGGGCCCCGTGCACCCCTCCCTACATCACTGATGCAGAACCATTATAAGCATTCAAGCAAGCAATGCTGTAGAAACGTTCACTTATATTTACGACTTTGACGTTTTAAATTAAATGTTTTACTCATTAAAGGTACCAGTGGTTAGGGCCGATTTTACAAAGGATGTTTATGTTTTATACACGTTCTACATACAAAACAGGCGTCGTAAATTCTGCCCTTTCATGTTTCATTGTTAACAATAAATGTATAATTGTACATATTCAAAACACAACGAAAACGAGAGAGAGAGAGAGAGTGAGAGAGAGAGAGAGAGAGAGAGAGACAGACAGACAGACAGACACAGAGAGACAGAGAGCAAAAAGTATGAACACATTCACAAATTCTTTACCAATGATGACTATCTGTACAGCACAGAATTTTATTTAACACCTTGCTTGCGAGTTTGGTATCTTTCTGTATGTGGGGGCGGGACGTAGCTCAGTGTTAAAGCGTTCGCTTGGTGCGTGGTCGGTCAGGGATCGATCCCCGTCGGTGGGCCCACTGGGCTATTTCTCGCTCCAGCCAGTGCACCACGGCTGGTATATCAAAAACCGTGGCATGTGTTACCCTGTCTGTACGATGGTGCATATAAAAGATCCCTTGTTGCTAATCGAAAAGAGTAGCCAATAAAGTGGCGACAGCGGGTTTCCTCTCTCATTATATATGTGATTCTTAACCACATGTCCGACGCCATATAACCGTAAATAAAATGTGTTGATTGCGTCGTTAAATAAAACATATCCTTCCTTCCTCTGTATGTATGTATGTATGTATGTGTGTGTATGTGTGTGTGTGTGTGTGTGTGTGTGTGTGTGTGTGTGTGTGTGTGTGTGTGTGTCTGTCTGTCGGCATATCGACTGGTCGATCAACAAACGGACAGAAATAGAGGAAAATAATATACAGAAAACTGCTAAGTAAGTCTTCTTGGTAATCATTAAATACTGGTAAAAACATATTACTCTTTTCTTGCTTGCCTATCACACATTTTTCAACTGGGCACATCTGTTTGAAATTCTTTTTTCTGTGTCCAGTGCACACGACTACTATATCTCCGGAAGAACTGGGCTGCCTACAGGTTCTGCTTACAAACACGATTCGCTTGCAGTCTGCTTGACAAGGACCTATACGTGTACTCCAGGATGTCCACACCCCAACAACTGAAGAAAGAGTCGAATAACCATCTTACTAATACTGTCACTGCTACCGCTACTCTACAATATGTATCAACACCTTTATATTACCTCAGATAGGTCATATAGATTACTGAGCAAATATAATTAATAGGAATCTGGGAATAAAGTTTAAGGGGAAAACGTGACTACTGCTTTTATAATGTTCGCACATTATGTAATTAAACAGACAGTAAGTGACACTGCCTGTCAATGGGCTATGCACTTTTTACCAGGATATTTGTTTTCAATTACAAAAATTGTCTCCGCCGCTTAATCTTAATTCTAGATCCCCTCTAGTTTGATTTTCACAGTCCACAGAGAACGGACATTTTTCTTTCGAGGAGCATTATATTTAAAGCAATCCACTTGAAAGTATTCATAAAGTTGATTTGCCTGCAGTAACTTACGCTTCAACTTGACTTTAAAACTGTTGCTGCGATTTTTTGGATTTTTCGTTTCACAGAACCAGTCTGTAATATCGTTGACTGAAATTCTTTTGATGGTCAGAGTGTAGTTCTTACTTCTGGCAAAGATATCGGCTGTCCCTGATTCACAGGAGGCAGAATAACGTACTGGGTGTGGAACGTTAGACAAAACACATCCTGAAGCCGTCTGCTTCAGCACAGCAATCTCGTCTTTTCCAGTTTGAAAACTTACTTCGTCAGTAGGATTGGAAGAGACGGTTACAGTACAGATGAAAGTAAAGGGGTGGTTCAGCTCAGCGTACGTCGTAGCACCAGACAAATAAGGGGATCCAACTGCAATGAAAGGCGGTTTCAGTTCATTCATATAAAAAATGTATGCACTGTACACAATAAAATAGTTTTGGCGTAAAACCCAGTAGAGTATTTCGTTTGGTTTTACTTTTTTCTTTAAGGATTGTTCCAAAATGTATCATACAGGCAGGACCGCAGCTGGCATGTTTTTGTTTGTCTCCATTAGTTCATAACTGTTAGCCTACAAAGCTTACGTGAGGTCTCGAAAATGGCAATCGTGTAATTTTATACTTTCTTTAAAAAAAAAAAAAAAAAAAAAAAAAAAAAAAAAAAAAAAAAAAAAATTAAAAGGAATAATAAAAGAAGGTAAATAAATGATAATAGGTATGTAGGAATAACCTAGGTCATTTTTTACGTCTATTATTTTTCTTTTTTATCTTTAAAAAAAAATCCAAATAAAACTTTCTTTTAAAATTTGTATTTCAGCCAGAGGTTAATGAATGTACATGTGTTATTTATATATAGTAACAGTAATCACTGATCATTGCCGACTATTTAATTTTTGTTTTGTTTGTCAGAAAGTCACAGACCATGTGACTGGAACATGATTTGATGCGCAGTACTCTGTGGCATATTGACCAATCAGAGCTACCGGGGTCAGATGATTTTAACTCTGAATTCTGCATACACACGATGGTCTACTTGACAACTTATTACGCATTGATGATGGTGTCTACAATTATGGAGGTTTTTATTATCTTTATTATGGCATCCCACGTTCGGAATAAAATCCTCTGTAATGACAGATTTTGTCAGAGTTTGTATATTTTTTTATCAAAAACATTGGGGCCATTTTAGATCAATGACGTAACGCTGTTAGAGCTCTTAGTAACTTGTAGCGGTAGGTCAAATGGCGTGTTACAAAATGTTGAGGGAGGGAGACTGGTTGTGTAATTGTTGAATTAAAAATGCCACGTGAAAGTCAAAGTCCGAAACAACACTATCAATTGAAGTAATTGTAGTCTTACGTTTCACGAGTTATTTAAAAACATGTTTTAATAATATGAGTTGGTTGTGCACACCTGAGATGCATGGGTCGTAATTCATGAGCCACCTCCTCGGAACCAGTGGTTTTTTCCCATCCCAACTATCCTAATCATGTTCGTTGCACATAATAATGAAATTCAAGACAAGTTGATTCCTATATATGTTTAGCTGCACGTTCGTGAAAAGGTATATATATATATATATATATATATATATATATATATATATATATATATATATATATATATATATATATATATATAATTGTGTGCATAAAACTATCTGAATAGTACATATAATATTAATATTAAAAAATCAAATTGTCTGCATCAGTGTATGTCATAATTATATGTCTATAGTACTACTCCTGAAACTTTTTAATAAATTATAACTCCTGAAAAGGAAAAGAAGTCAGACCACTAATGAACCAAACAACATAAAATTAGAAGAAAACATTATTGGTTTATAGGTTAATTTTTTCAACATATGTCTCTACATTTACATGTACTAATTATTTCATAAATTAATAATACTTGATTTTCACTCGCCTTAGCATTTTGATGAGTGCGATTTTTCACTCGCCTAAGCGTTTTGAGGTGTACGATTTTTCACTCGTCTTTGTATTTCAAAAGCCAAGGAATGAAAAACGGTCTAAGAAGGAAAGGAAAGTAATATTAATTTTGTTTAACACCACCCCACCATAATTAATTAGTTATATCCACACTGTGCGGCATATTTATCACCAATATAAACATTCTCGTCAGTCGTACCACCCATCGATATCAGTCCCGTAGGACGAACATGTACCACTAGAGATTGTGCCCCCCCCCCCCCCACCCCACCCCTACTCCTGATATCGTTCCTACTGGCCTACATGTACACATAATTATGTCAAACCATGCTTAATAGTATTAATAATAAGCACCAATCTTGTTCTAGTATATGATATACAGACCACAATTTATCAGCAGTCCCTGCATCATAAAGACGCACTTTATGGTCTTCATGTTAGTCTACTATCAGCCTTAGCATTGCACAAATACCTGCAAATGAAAATAATACGGTTATCATTGTATTGTAACAACACGGTTATTTTTATAGTATTATTAATTTGTTTAATTGATTGAAACATATTTTATTGCATATAAGGTACAAATGAATTGGGCACAAGTTATCCAACTTACGAGGCTCTCTCCTAATAACATACAATAATGACAATATGACAATAACGGCAACTACAATTATTACAAGAATAAATAAAAAATTAAATATTCAAAGAGAAGTATATACATGAGAGAAAAACAAAACACAGGGGAAAAAACAACAAAATAATAAATAAATAAATAAATAAATAAATGAATGAAAAAAAATGAAGAAGGAAAGCAAACGGAGGTGATTCATTTTCCAATCGGACAACCCAATTTATAAAATATTCTTAGCAGACAGGTTCCTGCGTAACTGATTTAGATTTAATTAGACATTATTTATTGTTATTGTTATTATTATTATTATTATTATTATTATTATTATTATTTAAAACGCTATGTTTGTTTAATATATTTATGTACAATATAGAATATTTGTTTGTTAATAGTACCATTTACAACTGTACTGCCATACAATACTAATTGTAGATTAACCGGTGCAAACGTTTTCAAAGAATCTAAAAGTGTAGTGTTAATTCCAATGGACAGTTTGGCTTTGGCGTGAAGTAACCAATCAAGTGTCTTCAAATCAATCTCCCACGTATGTGGGATATAGCCTAACTGTGTGATACCACAAAGTTCATTCCAACGGAGAGGCGTAACAACCGAGAGTTACGTCCCTTCCCAAAAACGCATCCATCGTTCTTCCGGCGTAGAAACAAAGCAACATTTACAAAATACCCATTGCAAAATTTTGTGCTGTAAAACATATATTACAGTGAGAATTATGCCAGAAAGATATCATTTAGGTCTATGTGTGATGTAAATACGGTAACACGAATGTCTATGTTTATTGTGTTTACTCACAAAACAACAATGCATGTACCGAGCTCATTTCATTGATCATTTGTCGTGGCACAAAGTTAAATGTTTTATATAATACCTATAATTTATATTATTTTAAAATAAATTATATAAATAATGTTCAAACAAGCAGATTTTATCAACACTAATGCTCCTTTGATTTGTAAACAAATGATTAAAGTTAGCTGTAGTTCTTCCCACAGGGAAGGCCTTTTTTTCTTCTTTTTTTTACATACAATGGAATTTACTACAATTTATTTATTTCTAAACCGATTGTTTTTTAAAATTGCACACACATATATAATTTGTTTTGTCATTTCCAAAACACTTTTTTCTTCTTACGTAAAGGCAAAATGAAATTATTTACAAAAAACAAAAACAAAAACAAAACATTTTTGTAGGATTGATGTCGACCATAATAGGTGTCTACTTAATTAAAATGTAATTTTTTTTTGCAGAAGATACTTGGATCACACAAGATAATAGACACAGCTAAACTCACCAGAGTTTAAAATGGAGAATATATTCCTAAAACGGACTCATCGTTTATAATCGCATGCTCTAACATCACGGAAACAATTCGTACGTCACAACACCACCTCAAGTGCTCTCCCCCAATTTGTGACGTCACATTTCTACAGACGCTTATAAATAAAATAGGATCTATAGTCCGTCCCACCGGAAACGCCCTTTTTTATACCATGGAATTTACTACAAGTTATTTATTTTTGAGGTGATTGTTTTTTTTTGTTTTTTTTTTAAATTGCACACAATAATAGTATTGTTTTGTTATTTCAATTTTTTTTTTTTTTTTTCTTCTTAGGCCTACATCAAACCAAACTGAAATTATTTACAAAACAATTTTTGTAGGAGGATGGGACGGATTATAAGAGATTTGTTAGCCTACTTTGCGTTTGGGTGTATTTCGGTTCAGTTTGTGAATATATAGGAGTCAGTCCCCCATTTGTTTTCTTGCCTGTGTTTATATTTTAATAATAATAGGCCTATTTTACTTTTGTGCCTCGGATAAAATGCGACCAGGAGTCCTTTTACGCGCCTATGAAAGTATGTTTGAACCTTAAATCAGTCGCAACAGAATAACCTGGCACTATCGTTTTGGCTTCGTGCTCAGTTTATATAACATACAGACTGTTGGTACACATTTCTATTGTAATATTTATTTTTAAACTGGAACTTTACATTTTTATTACAATCATGAAGAATATAAACATGTACATGATACTGGCATAGATGATGTGTAGATCTGTGTTGACGATTCAGCTGGTAGGGGTCAGGGTAAGTAAACGCGTATCATAATCTAAAAAAACTTTACTGGGCCGACATTTTCTTAAAAACTAGACTCCTTTTCAAACACTCTAAACACTTATTCAAATTAAAAGGGTTTTTAATATTTAAATGATGTCACTTTTCACGTCCCTGCAATAATAAATTCGTCCATGGCGTCCTTTATCATTAAAACGGGACATTATTGTTCGCTAGATACTGTGTTGTAACACGTGCTGTGTGCGCTCGGGCGTTGTCTTGCTGAAATGTGTGCATATCCCGATGCTGATGAAAGAAGGGAATGACGTGATTTTGCAACACGTTATCCCGCTAGTAAAAATCATTTATTCTGCCACGGCAAACATGGAGTGCTGTTCGGTGATGATAACTGATTCCGCCCCACACCATGACACTCCTTCCACCCCATCGATCCGTCTGGACAAGGCAGTCATTGTTGTAACGTTCTCCACGCCTACGCCACACCCGCAACCGACCATCAGCATTCCTTAAATGGAAACGAGATTCGTCAGAGAATAGCACACGATGCCACCGTTGTAATGTCCAATGACGATACCTTCCTGCCAAACATCGGCGCTCATTTTGATGTCGATCAGCCAGGATAGGTTCAACATATGGTCGTTGAGCACGCAGCCCACCAGATAACCCCTCGTCGACCTTGAACTGTTACAGTTGGTGCAATCCTGGCAGCTTGCAGCGTTCGATCACAAATATGGAGGCGAACAATATGGCGATCTTGTCGTGGTGTCGTAACATGCCGTTGGCCTGGACGTGGACGGTCCCTGGTGGTTCCTGTCTGCTGGTACCTCCCGTGGAGTCTAGTGATTGTTGAATGGTGGAATCCAAATCGCTGTGCGATGACTCTACTCGAAATGCCGACTTGAAGCATGCCTAAGGCACGTTAACGTTCCTCAGCTGTCAATTTTCCCTCAAAGACTACTTCATAAATGAAAATGTTTTTTCAGAGACCATCGTTTATAGCCCCAAGCAGCATGATTTGCACATTCAATTTACGTTTTTCATGCTATGCATGCAATATGTTGTGTTTTGGTGTTGTGTTCCATGGAGTGTTCGGACAATCGTTTTTGTAAGTTATTTGTCGTCATGCATGGTCTATAAGATAGTACGGTACTTATTCATTGACACTTTTAATGCTGATATACGCCCCATTCACATTTGTTCTCATCAACTGGTGGTGCGTTTTCAATGCTGTTCAGTATATTATATTTAACTTAGGTTTTAATGCATATAATTGACATCTACATGGAATATTATCATCAGGCAAATATCTAGCACTATAAAAATCTAACTTTCATTTTAATCATTTTATGTGACCCAAATATGATGTATGCGAAGTTCACAATTTTCTAGTTCTACATCCTTCTTTTTATTATATAAAGTAGATGTTAATAACAACTACAAAACAATATAATATGTGGTATGAATAATTATAAACTTCTCAAAATAAGTTGAGCAATGCTATGTTCTCATATTTATGAAGATGTCCCTCTATTTTGAGTACCAGCCAATTGTGTAAGTATCTTTCCTCGGCATGTGTGTTTTAAATTTACAATTCATCTATCTCACAGAAACTTAAAATATTTTTTAAACACATTTGTATTTTAATTGTGCTTAATGTATGCTTAGGTGTATATAATTGACATCAAATATAGTCATCGGACATATCTAGCACTTGACTTTCTTTTCTATTTCAGTCTTATCATCTGACTCAAATATAATGTCTATCATGTTCACAATATCTGTAATTTCTTATTTTTCCTCTGGGCCTTTGCTCTTGTTCTTCCCTCAATATGTCAACATCTCTTGCATTATCAGAGCACAAACCATCCCCCTCAGCTTCAGTATTCCGTTGGACATTTCCAGGACTACCCAGGACTTTGTGATATGACTAATACCAAATGAGACCATGGCAATTTGCTCTCTTGCAATTTGCTCTATTGGTATAGTGTATTTTCAGGGAATCTCTGCTGGATGGAAGATTTGCAATTAATCCACAGTAGCATAATAACACCAGTCGTAGTTTGGCACTAAATTTCTCAAGTGAAATGGGTTCTTCCAATCCACACTTGATCTAAGGAGTCCCTACAAAGGCCTCAAGAGACTGGAAGACATTATCTTTAAATTAAAAAAAGAAAACCCTTCCGTCCGCTTCTTGGGAAGAGGGTTCTATTTGTGAGACAAAGTACATGTTTCAAATGCAAACCATGTCCGAGGGTGTAAAGTACACAAGATGGTGCAGAAACAAAGATTATACTTAAATGTCTGTATATTGCTGCCAGTTCACCATCCCGGATACGAACATTTGTATAATCTCAACTTGGCAACAAGAGGCATCTTATAGATATGCACAGCATCATTAAGGATGCATGGAAGACGCCAAGTAACAATTTCAGTTGTGCCTGCCGTTACTGGCTATGATACCAACAGTGTTTTATGCAGAATGAAAAACTCGTGGTTTTAAATATTCTCAAGCAACATCAAGACTTCCTTGAAATGTTGTTAGCTCATGAAAGGTCAGCAAAAATTGATGTTCGTATATTTAAGACGTATATCATTTCAAATACCTTCTCTACAGGTGCGAATAACACAAAAAAAAAACATTATGACTTGAGAAATATCTGGAAATGTTTGTTGCCAAACCAAGAATGATAATATTGAACTACAGTAGAGTATAAATCAGCCTTCTTCACTCTACATGTATGTATTCATTGAGAATGCTCTAAGAATGCACATAAAGAGAACACATTACCAAGTTGTTATTTGGTATCAGTCATATCAAGCAGTCCAGGCTATTCCCCAACCAAATTATCATATGGCTGAGAAAGTTTAGAAGGAATACTAGATATGATATTATACCATGATAGCAGATGGACATACGGATGGAGGAACCAGAGCAGAGTCTAAAGAAGGAAAATACCAGAAATTGTGAACATGGCAGACATATTTTAATTGCATGAAAATACAAAGGAATATGAAAGGAAGTCAAAACTTGCCTAGTGCTAATGACAATATTCGATGTAGGTACTAATTATATACACCTGAGCATAAGTTAAATATAAACGCAAATCTAATAATATTACAAGCACAGACTAGTATAAGATGAACTTCTGTGAGATAGATGAATTGTACATGTAATGCAAAAGAAATTACGGTAGGTACACAGAACTGGTGTTTTAAATTTTTAGCACTGGTGTTTAGTAAAGAGGAACATCTTCATACGCAACAAATTTAATTAAGGGCTAGTAAACCTTCTTATAATATAATTCTTTGTTACTGTCATATTATTTTAGCTAGTTTGAGTCATATACATAACTTCTAAACATTGTTTCAGTAAAATCTGACGGGCAATACATGCAAAAAAAAAACCACTGGGTATTTCACACATTTATGAACACTATTGAAATGAGCATTAGGCTAGGATTTGTTACACATTTGTTCAGAATGATATTTGTGATTTTGTTCCCTCTAAACTGTTATTTAAATAATTAACTTTAAGAACATGTCATAATGCTGACAACTTTAAACGGTAGAAGGAAAATGTTAAAATATCTGTTGGCCCTTAATTAATTTTGTTGAGTATAGTATAGGCAGATATACTGAACCATATTTGAATAATGCTGCCTCAGTATATTAAATACAGTGCAATTTTTAACAATAAAAGGTTTAAGAAGCCCAAAGTATGTGTAAATATAGAAAATAATGCATTTTAGGCATTGCTGAACTTTTGCCGATGGGTATATTTAATTTTTCCATATAGCATTTTTGGGACACAAAATGTGCAATGGTACCCCTATTCAAATGGCGATATGTTTTTAATCCACCAACATTTTTGCTGCAGACAAGCAGATATTAAATTCAAATATAATGGGGTATCGAAAAATACTTGGGTATTTGGCCCATGGACTATACACATGTCATCTGCCATTGAAATCCATGTTGAATTGCCCAACTTCAAAAGAAGATTGCCAATAGAACACGTTCCTTTGGCACTAACAACATACACCATTGCGAACATACATCATATAAGCATTTATTTTCACTCCAAAATTGATAACATTTCCGTCTCAGTTTTTTTGCTGTATGACCGCATTTGGCTGTAGTACCGGTCCGAACAGGTGGTTCATTATCCGATTAATTCCGGCTGTCTCATGCGGTATACACGCATGTCCCAAACTATCAATGCACAATGTTACCAAATAACATGGGCAAAATAAACACAGAAGGGCTTACCATTAAACATACATATTGTTTTAATTCTTACCCAATTCCTAGAAGTGAATATGTGAACCACAACATGTGTCACAATTAGGAACTATAGTGGATGAATGAACTCTCACCCGGAAGTTAACTGTGTAGTGAGAACGTACGGCTTTCGAGGTTTTTTTGTATCTTTGCTTGGAACAATATTCTGAGGGATGTAGCTAGGGAAAGAAGTGTTTTATTTAACGACGCACTCAACACATTTTATTTACGGTTATATGGCGTCAGACATATGGTTAAGGACCACACAGATTTTGAGAGGAAACCCGCTGTCGCCACTACATGGGCTACTCTTCCGATTGGCAGCAAGGGATCTTTTATTTGCGCTTCCCACAGGCAGGATAGCACAAACCATGGCCTTTGTTGAACCAGTTATGGATCACTGGTCGGTACAAGTGGTTTACACCTACCCATTGAGCCTTGCGGAGCACTCACTCAGGTTTTGGAGTCGGTATCTGGATTAAAAATCCCATGCCTCGACTGGGATCGGAACCCAGTACCTACCAGCCTGTAGACCGATGGCCTGCCACGACGCCACCGAGGCCGGTGGATGTAGCTAGGGAGCAAACAGGATATGGCCTAAAACAAGAACACGATATGAGTGGGTCCGTCGTTTATTTCTCAGTTAGATGTGTGTGTGATACATGAAATAGTTACATATACATTATTATAAAACGTGATAATGGATATTTCAATATTATTGAATGCATGTGCCGCAATAGTATGCACTTTACTTGTGTATTGCAATATAGTAATCAATATCCATGTACAACACACGTTTCATATATTTCCCACACCTCTAAATGCGGCAATCGCTAATAATGTATATAATAAACACTGTATATTCAAAGGTGACGTCATCTACATAACTATGTTTTATTATCGTTCACAATTTATCAATGCAGGTTATTCAAGGAACGTATGTCTTACGAGGCTATTTGGTTTCAAATAAATATGTAATATTGGTTTCAATTATGTATTTTAATGTAAGAACATAGCATTGAAGCCAACGATATTTCAACATAATGAAAATCAAAGTTTATTTCTCAGTCAGATGTGTGTGTCTGGGTTTAGATGTACGCTGTTTATATGGGCCCCGACTCAAACCGGTTATGTATGGATATGTAGGTTGTAGGTTTTAATTGCATACTACTTCTTTATGCCGTAACAGTTTAAGAAGCTCCCGACATGTTTGTTACGTATTGTATTGTTTATCATTGTTGGCAGATCGGACTCGTCATTAAGACCTATTTTAAAATATATTCTGTATCCCATTTATTAGCTGGTTCAGTTGATTGATGATGTTGGCAGGTTTAATTAATGTTTAGTTATCCTTCTTGGCAGGTTTAATCTTTAACTGTAATTAGTGTCATTCACGCTTGAGTGTTCCATTACGATTCTTGTTTAACTTGAATATTGTAAGTTTGCCACTGTGACAGTACCCCCGCGCAGTATGTAGCTGCTTTTGTCCCCAAAAGGTAAAATAATAAAGTAATATTCATACATACATACATATATACATGCATGCATACATACATACATACATATATACATATATACATGCATGCATACATGCATGCATACATACATACATACATACATGCATGCATGCATACATACATGCATACATCCATGCATACATACATGCATACATACATGCATACATACATACATACATACAATTTTTCACATATATAACAATATCAATATATTCTAAAAATACATACACATGAGTACTTCTCATTTCATTTCAACTTATTTCCGTGCTTATCTCTAATTAAGGTTCAAACATGCTGTCCTGGGCACACGGCTCAGCTATCTGGGCTGTCTGTCCAGGATAATACTTATCGCAATACAGTTTTGACCATTCTGTGGCACCTTATAGTAATACAATCATTAAGAATCATGATCCAGCGAAGTTCCATGCTACTGTGTGTTGTTATTTTAAATTATTGTCATGTGTGTGAGAGAGAAAACAAAATCTGCAAGTTTGTACTATGCTCTATAGAAGTAGTTCAATGGTGTATCATAGTTCAGTAGAAAATGTGACAATCAGTGAAATAAAGTGCGCCTCTCAAGAAAAGCGGCAAGACTTTGGTATCAAACTAACACATTAGTGTTCGATCATGGGTTTAAGCGTTGGTCTTGTTTTCGGTTGCCACACTTCTTTTAATTAAAAAAGGCAGATTGTCTACCCTTACCAATAGTCACAGTATTGAATGGCTTCTGTTTTAACATACTGAAGGTTGACACAACTCCACACCATTTTATTGTGTAGAAGCTGCCATGCCTGCTATTGGTAATGCCTCGTCACATTATTTCAGTAACATCCAAAAGATAGGAATTTAGAAGTATTATTTGAAATGTGGAAACTGGTACAGCGAAGTTTACTTGCTGCTTATGAAAACTATCCGGCAAGTTTATCATTCCTGTCAATAGTTAATTATTCACTGCTGTCTAACGCATTTCCTTAGGTCACCAGTGCAAAGACAAGCAATCACACATTTGACATTAGCCTTTGTTCGTGTACGGCTTCGCAGATTTTAGCTTATATCTTGCATCTGCAGTACTTGGGACATCTTGCTGTAATCAGACTCCTTCAGCATCACTGTTGCACATCTCATTAAAATGCTGTCTCGGCAGAAAAATGCAAAGCAAATTTTCCTTGGTGATAAAGGTTGTCATCAGTCATCTCGTCCACACAGACACTTGAACAGGTGTCTTTTCGCCAAGAAACATTTCACCAAACGAAATTAAGGGTAGATTGCCAGTGCTTTCAACATTCTTTCCTCACGTAAGATACCTGTATCTTTGTTTTACTTTGTAAAGGTAATACCTGTATCTTTGTTTTACTTTGTAAAGGTAATTACCTGTATCTTTGTTTTACTTTGTAAAGGTAATACCTGTATCTTTGTTTTACTTTGTAAAGGTAATACCTGTATCTTTGTTTTACTTTGTAAAGGTAATACCTGTATCTTTGTTTTACTTTGTAAAGGTAATTACCTGTATCTTTGTTTTACTTTGTAAAGGTAATTACCTGTATCTTTGTTTTACTTTGTAAAGGTAATACCTGTATCTTTGTTTTACTTTGTAAAGGTAATACCTGTATCTTTGTTTTACTTTGTAAAGGTAATACCTGTATCTTTGTTTTACTTTGTAATGGTAATACCTGTATCTTTGTTTTACTTTGTAAAGGTAATACCTGTATCTTTGTTTTACTTTGTAATGGTAATACCTGTATCTTTGTTTTACTTTGTAAAGTTAATACAAATCATCCAGGGTAAATAAAACAATCAACTAAGAGAGGTGGCTGCTGACTATGGATGTCATGATAGGTGTTTAAACATTACTTTCTTCTTCGTAGATCCAAAGAGGAAAGAAAGAAAGAAAGAAAGAAATGTTTTAGTTAACGACGCACCCAACACATTTTATTTACGGTTATATGGCGTCAAACATATGGTTAAGGACCACACAGATTTTGAGAGGAAACCCGCTGTCGCCACTACATGGGCTACTCTTTCCGATTAGCAGCAAGGGATCTTTTATTTGCGCTTCCCACAGGCAGGATAGCACAAACCATGGCCTTTGTTGAACCAGTTATGGTAGATCCAAAGTAGAGACGGGAACACACGATGTTGGTCAAAATATCGATACACATATACTCACACCAATACATTCAAGCTTACTTTCCTTTGGTGTGGAATTGATCAGCAGCATTAATAACAGTTTAACATTGGGATGGGGGGGGGGGGGGTGTAGATTGACAATAAGCGGGCCACAGACCATTAGACAGTGCCAGGGTTAAAATTAATATACATACATGTGTAAACATACATACATATATACAAACATACACACATACAAACGCATACACGCACGCACGTGCGCACTCACATTACATTCTATTCTGATATATACAGGTACAAATCAAAATAAAATAGTACTTCCTTTTATGCACGCCTTATGGTCCAGGACTTTAAAAAAAAGAAAAAGAAAAAAGGGTAACAACGAGAGAAGAAGAAGAAGAAAAAGAAGGAAAACAAGAAGAACAAGAAGAATAAGAAAAAAAAGAAGAAGAAGAGGAAGAAAAACCTAAAGTTGATAGTGAGTAACGAAGCAGAATTAAACTGATGATAATAACAGGAACAGCAGTCGGGCCTGTGTTGGAATGTTATATGAACATGCAATTACAAAGGTTTTTACTTTGAGTAGATCGTTATGTAAGTGTAATGGGGTGGGGGTGGGGGGGGGGGGGGGGGGGGTTCTTTCACTATATAAAAAGGTTGAGCCATTGTGTCCATTCTTTATTAAACGTTTCATAGTTGCAGTTTTTTAAATAAATATATTTCTCAATTTCAAATTTGTCATGCTAAACGTTTTGAACGGACGCGATAGTTTTTTGTTTGTTTTATTCTTGCATTTTCGTACAGTATATATAATATTTAATGTTAATAATTAGCCAATTAATTATATTAACGTTCTTTTTGTTAATAATACCAAACATAACAATATTTTTGTCAAAGTGGACAACAATTCCTTCCCTGTTTTGGACAAAACCCAGTCTTCTACAGCTTTCCATAAAGTATTAACCTGAGTGCATTCATAGAATAGATATTGTAGAGTTTCTGGGAAGTTATTACAGAATATACACATATTAGAATCTACATAATGAATCATATATAGAAAAGTGTTTGTTGCTAAAATCCGATGAAGGATGCGATACTGAAACCATAATAAAGTTGTATCGTTAATGCTTTGGAAAGGTAATTCATAGTATTGTTCCTAATAACTTGAGTCAAAATTAAATCCTTGATTTCTATATTTTATCTGCGCTTTTGGGATTATGCGTTTATGGTTGAGTATGCAATACATGTCCGTACATCTCTGTTTACAAAACAAGTCTTAACCTAAAAGGGAAAATTGGATTATTCACTTTTTTTAAACGATCGTCCCTTAAATCACTGAATGTTAATATGAATGATTTCACAGCATTTATTAGTGAAGCATAGCTAATGAAATTTGAACAAATTGTTCACACTTTAAAAATTCTCCAAAATCATCTACTAAATCGCTTATGAAGATTATACCTTTTTGGGCATAATGTTTATATAAAAATGGTTTATGATTTATAACTATTTCACTATTATGCCAAATATTAACTGATAAAATATCATCTACAGATTGTGGCTTATGTTTTTGTTCAGTAGTTATCCAACTCAGTAATGTATCTTTCCAAAACATGTTTGACATCTCATTGCATTTTTTAGAAATAAAAGGATCACCATATATTATTAAATCGTTCTTTGAGATACCTGTAACGGATTTGAAAAGAGTAACCCACTTTGAATTGTTTAAAAACAGTCTTCGTATCCATGAACATTTTAATGAGGTTTTAAAATGATACATGATGGTACATGTATTTATAACACGTCTATGAATCCATGCATCAGAACGCATAGCATCTGTGCAACAGATTTTTTGTTTCTTTTCTTTACTTTTAATTTGATTTTCCTGCATATGTTCAATTAATGTTCAAGCACGCTATCCAAGGCACTTACTTCAGTTATCTGGGCTGTATGTCCAGGTCAGTGGGTTAATGGTTAATTGTTTGCCATTATTAGAATACATTTAATGAGCTACAGTAACAAGAGGTTTTCTAGGGAAGAACATAATTATATTTTATTATTATTAGTTTTTTTGTGTTTTTTTGTGTGCTTTTTGCTACAAAAATATTGCATGTACATGTATAAATGTAGCCATAATTTTTATTTGAAACATTTTTGGCACAGCAGACCATCCAATTCTATCATAAGAAGGCCTATTCAAACAAAACACAAAGTAAAAGTGTGTTAGGTGAAGTATGTCAAGCAGTTTTTAACCAGTTCTAGAGTTTGGGAAGTATGTGGCTATACTTAACTTCTGTCGTACGTCAAGTAGTTTATAACCAGTTCTAGAACTTGGGAAGTATGTGGCTATACACTTAACCTTTGTCGTACGTCAAATAGTTTATAACCAGTTCCAGAGTTTGGGAAGTATGTGGCTATACTTAACCTCTGTCGTACGTCAAGTAGTTTCATAACCAGTTCTAGAGCTTGGGAAGTGTGTGGCTATACTTAACCTCTGTCGTACGTCAAGTAGTTTATAACCAGTTCTAGAGCTTGGGAAGTATGTGGCTATACACTTAACCTTTGTCGTACGTCAAGTAGTTTATAACCAGTTCTAGATCTTGGGAAGTATGTGGTTATACTTAACCGCTGTCGTACGTCAAGTAGTTTATAACCAGTTCTAGAGCTTGGGAAGTATGTGGCTATACTTAGCCTCTGTCGTACGTCAAGTAGTTTCATAACCAGTTCTAGAGCTTGGGAAGTATGTGGCTATACTTAACCTCTGTCGTACGTCAAGTAGTTTATAACCAGTTCTAGAGCTTGGGAAGTATATGGCTATACTTAACCTCTAAGTACGTCAAGTAGTTTATAACCAGTTCTAGAGCTTGGGAAGTATGTGGCTATACACTTAACCTTTGTCGTACGTCAAGTAGTTTATAACCAGTTCTAGAGCTTGGGAAGTATGTGGCTATACTTAACCTCTGTCATACGTCAAGTAGTTTCATAACCAGTTCCAGAGCATGAGAAGTATGTGGCTATATTTAACCTCTGCCGTACGTCAAGTAGTTTATAACCAGTTCTAGAGCCTGGGAAGTATGTGGCTATACGTAACCTCTGTCGTACGTCAAGTAGTTTATAACCAGTTGTAGAGCTTGGGAAGTATGTGGCTATACTTAACCTCTGTCGTACGTCAAGTAGTTTCATAACCAGTTCTAGAGCGTGGGAAGTATGTGGCTATACTTAACCTCTGTCATACATCAAGTAGTTTCACAACCAGTTCTAGAGCGTGGGAAGTATGTGGCTATACTTAACCTCTGTCGTACGTCAAGTAGTTTATATCCAGTTCTAGAGCTTAGGAAGTATGTGGCTATACTTAACCTCTGTCGTACGTCAAGTAGTTTATAACCAGTTCTAGAGCTTGGGAACTATGTGGCTACACTTAACCTCTGTCATACTTAGGTAGTTTATAACCAGTTCTAGAGCTTGTGAAGTATATGGCTACACGTAACCTCTGTCATACTAAATAGTTTATATCCAGTTCTAGAGCTTGGGAAGTATGTGGCTACACTTAACCTCTGTCATACTTAGGTAGTTTATAACCAGTTCTAGAGCTTGTGAAGTATGTGGCTACACTTAACCTCTGTCATACTAAGTAGTTTATAACCAGTTCTAGAGCTTGTGAAGTATGTGGCTACACATAACCTCTGTCATACTTAAGTAGTTTATATCCAGTTCTAGAGCTTGTGAAGTATGTGGCTACACTTAACCTCTGTCATACTTGGGTAGTTTATAACCAGTTCTAGAGCTTGGGAAGTATGTAGCTACACTTAACCTCTGTCATACTTAGGTAGTTTATAACCAGTTCTAGAGCTTGTGAAGTATGTGGCTACACTTAACCTCTGTCATACTAAGTAGTTTATAACCAGTTCTAGAGCTTGGGAAGTATGTGACTACACTTAACCTCTGTCATACTTAGGTAGTTTATATCTAGTTCTAGAGCTTGTGAAGTATGTGGCTACTCTTAACCTCTGTCATACTAAGTAGTTTATAACCAGTTCTAGAGCTTGTGAAGTATGTGGCTACACTTAACCTCTGTCATACTTAAGTAGTTTATATCCAGTTCTAGAGCTTGGGAAGTATGTGGCTACACTTAACCTCTGTCATACTTGAGTAGTTTATAACCAGTTCTAGAGCTTGGGAAGTATGTGGTTACACTTAACCTCTGTCATACTGAAGTAGTTTATAACCAGTTCTAGAGCGTGTGAAGTGTGTGGCTACACTTAACCTCTGTCATACTTAAGTAGTTTATAACCAGTTCTAGAGCTTCTGAAGTATGTGGCTACACTTAACCTCTGTCATACTTAAGTAGTTTATATCCAGTTCTAGAGCTTGTGAAGTATGTGGCTACACTTAACCTCTGTCACACTGAAGTAGTTTATAACCAGTTTTAGAGCGTGTGAAGTGTGTGGCTACACTTAACCTCTGTCATACTTAAGTAGTTTATAACCAGTTCTAGAGCTTCTGAAGTATGTGGCTACACTTAACCTCTGTCATACTTAAGTAGTTTATATCCAGTTCTAGAGCTTGGGAAGTATGTGGTTACACTTAACCTCTGTCATACTGAAGTAGTTTATAACCAGTTCTAGAGCTTGTGAAGTATGTGCCTACCCTTAACCTCTGTCATACTAAGTAGTTTATAACCAGTTCTAGAGCTTGTGAAGTATGTGGCTACACTTAACCTCTGTCATACTAAGTAGTTTTTAACCAGTTCTAGAGCTTGTGAAGTATGTGCCTACCCTTAACCTCTGTCATACTAAGTAGTTTATAACCAGTTCTAGAGCGTGTGAAGTGTGTGGCTACACTTAACCTCTGTCATACTTAAGTAGTTTATAACCAGTTCTAGAGCTTGTGAAGTATGTGGCTACACTTAACCTCTGTCATACTTAAGTAGTTTATATCCAGTTCTAGAGCTTGTGAAGTATGTGGCTACCCTTAACCTCTGTCATACTTAGGTAGTTTATAACCAGTTCTAGAGCTTGTGAATTATGTGGCTACAGTTAACCTCTGTCATACTTAGGTAGTTTATAACCAGTTCTAGAGCTTGTGAAGTATGTGGCTACACTTAACCTCTGTCATACTAAGTAGTTTATAACCAGTCCTAGAACTTGAGAAGTATAGTTTTTATCCAGTTCTAGAGCTTGGGAAGTATGCGGTTACACTTAACATCTGTCATACGTAAGTACTCTATAAGTAGTTCTAGAGCTTGGGAAGTATGTGGCCTCGGCTACCTTATGTCATACGTAAGTAGTTTATGACCAGTTCTGAAGCTCGCTACTTAAGGCACGTGGTTACAATATTTACAAATAATAGAAAACTGAAAACTTATGTAAAATCTGGCGGCATATGCCTAGCCATTAGGAATAATTTAATAACACAAGTGAATGTTCATCAGAATACATCGGAGTATGTCTTGTGGTTTGAACTCAAAGACCCCACTTTAAACTCGTACATTTCTAATACCGTTATAGCGGTCGTATACATACCACCAGAAGGATCGCCATATTTTAATCAAGATACTTTTGGTGAGTTACAGAGCGAAATAAATAGCTTGTCCTTTAAAAATAGTGTATTACTTTCAGGCGATTTTAATGCCAGGACCCAGTTACTCCCAAATTATGTAAATTGTGATACTGAACCTACTAATACGATTGACTTTTTGAATGAATTTTCAAATTATATGAATGAACCTAACAGTTTAAATCAGGATAACAGTAGACCAAATAGTCATGGCTATAAACTTATTGAAATCTGTAAAAATAATAAACGGAAGAGTTGATGAAGATAGAAATATAGGTAAAGTTACTTGTAAAGGGGTCAGTGTTGATTATGCCATAGCCACCTTCTATGTATTAGAGAAAATGATGAAATTTAAGGTGCTTGATTTTTAACCGTTATTCTCAGATATCCATAGCCCATTAATTATCACTTTGAATGTTTTAACAACGAATTAACAAGAAAATAGCAGTGAACAGAGATTAAAGCCACGCAAATGGAACAGGCATCTGGCCGACAAGTTCAATGCTTAGCTTAGTAACTGGTTTAACGTGTCCATATACCACTAGGGTTTCGAACACGCCTATCCCCGAGTCCGGCCTCCGATAGGATCGGGGGGGGGGGGGGGGGGGGTCTGACTCGGGACAGGAATAACCTAACAAATAGGATCAATTTTGAAATTTTGAATATTAACGACAAAAGTATTTTTAAAAAAGGGGGGAAGTTCAATGAACATGTAAACAGACAAACTATCAGCACTATTATTTTAGATCTAGACAAGTTCAGTGAACACTTCTCTTAAGAACAACTTAACGTCACAGTGGACAACATTAGTCAACTATGTCTGGACACTGCAGTGAATGCGTTTGGTTACACACAAAGGAATGCTAGACCCAAGCACAGAAACAATAAAGCGTGGTTCGGCAGCCAGTGTAAAACATTCAGAAGAAAATATATGGAAGCCAAAACAGCACACAGGAAAAATAAAACAACAGCAAACAAACAACGTCTTTTAAATTCAAGCAAACAGCATAAGAATATAATATTGAAACATTTAAGAAAATATAACTGGAAAACAGAGCAGAAAGATAACGATCTCAGTCGAAATGACATACGAGCCTTTTGGAAACTAAAAGAAAACAAAAGGGATTTTAACCTACCGCCTTTAGAAACATTACATCAATATTTTAAAGACGCAAACAGCAGTGATGACTTCATTCCTGAGCCAGATTTCTCTGTCGATTTTGAAAACAACAGTGCATTGAATGAACCTATTTCAGAAAACGAAATCCTCACTGTGGTAAAAACTCTTAAGAATGATAAAGCCCCAAGTTTAGACAATATAATAAATGAACTTATTAAACAAACTATTGATTGTATGTGAAACTTTTCAATTTATTTTTTGAAAATGGCATTTTCCCCGATTCATGGTTAATTGGTATAATTAAGCCAATTTATAAAAGTGGTGAAAAAAGAACCCAGAGAATTATAGACCTATCACATTACTTAGTTGTCTCGGAAAACTATTTACTGCTGTATTAAACAATAGGCTGAAACTATATATTGAAACAAATAGCATACTATCTGAAGTTCAGGCTGGTTTCAGAAAAGATTATTCTACATGTTTACATTATATGGACTTATTGAATTAATAAAAGCTCGAGAAAAAACAACTATTTTGTACATTCATAGTAAAGCATTTGATTCTGTATGGAGAGCCGGACTTTGGGGGAAACTAATTGAAAATGGTATAAATGGTAAATGTTTTAAAGTAATATACAACATTTATCAGAACATTAAATCTTGTGTTGGTGCACATAACTCTGTAACTGATTATTTCCCCTGCTGTGTTGGCGTTAGACAAGGTGAAAATTTGTCTCCCTTATTATTCTTTTTGTTTCTTAATGATTTAGATGTTTTTCAAAAATAATGACTGCCAAGATATCATCATAGATGAAATGTATGACCAGTCTTTACTACACACAGCTACTGTACGTTTTCGTTTACTCTATGCCGAGATATCAACATAGATGAAATGTATGACCAGTCTCTACTACACACAGCTACTGTACGTTTTCGTTTACTCTATGCCGAGATATCAACGTAGATGAAATGTATGACCAGTCTCTACTACACACAGCTACTGTACGTTTTCGTTTACTCTATGCCGAGATATCAACGTAGATGAAATGTATGACCAGTCTCTACTACACACAGCTACTGTACGTTTTCGTTTACTCTATGCCGAGATATCAACGTAGATGAAATGTATGACCAGTCTCTACTACACACAGCTACTGTACGTTTTCGTTTACTCTATGCCGAGATATCAACGTAGATGAAATGTATGACCAGTCTCTACTACACACAGCTACTGTACGTTTTCGTTTACTCTATGCCGAGATATCAACATAGATGAAATGTATGACCAGTCTCTACTACACACAGCTACTCTACGTTTTCGTTTACTCTATGCCGAGATATCAACGTAGATGAAATGTATGACCAGTCTCTACTACACACAGCTACTGTACGTTTTCGTTTACTCTATGCCGACGATACGGTACTGCTTTCGGATAATTATGAGGATATGCAGAAATTACTGAATGCTTTTGATTCATATTGTACTAAATGGAGACTTACAGTGAACTGTAATAAGACTAAAGTTTTAATTTTTAGTGGAAATAAGAGACTATAAAAAGTTATTTTTTCTTGGGAAATCCAAACAAGCAAAGAAGGTTATGCATTTTATTCTGAGACAAGGTAGATACCAAACAATTTCTATACAATGCCAGTTCAAACTATTCGGCTGTATGGTGTTACCTATTCTTCTATGTGGAAGTGAAGTATGGAGTTTTTAGAGTTTATCCTCTTTGGACAAGTTATGTAACCAATATTTGAAACTGTTATTACCTGTAAGAAAATCTACTCCACTGTACATGTTATTTGGACAACTTGGGCGTTATTCAGTACATCTAAATGTGAAAATAAGAATTATTACGTTTTGGTACCGCTTAATTACTGGGAAACAATCAAAATTATCATTATTAATCTACAAATTACTTTTGAGCGATTTTATCAATGCTGTTTATAATCATAAATGGATTGTTTTTGTTAAATCAATTCTAGACGATATCGGTTGTACATATATGTGGTTAACCCAGTGTATCACAAGCGTTTCTTTGCTTAAGACATATATCTCCAGAAAACTTATTGATCAATTTTTACAAGCATGGTATACTTATATTGATAACTGCTCAAAGGCTTCAAATTATAAACTATTGAAACATACTGTTGAACTTGAGACCTATTTAACATTATTAGAAAGAAAGCACTGGTGCTTTCCTTTGCGGTTTAGACTTTCAAACCATAACCTCCCCATTGAAACAGGCAGATGGAGAAAAATACCATTATGTGATCGAATATGTCTCTTGTGTAACAATGATGTTGGCGATGAGTTTCACTATATATTCTCCTGTACATTCTTTGAAAATGAAAGGCACCATTATTTACCTACATTCTGTAGATCAAAAGCTAGTATATATAAATTTCATAAATTATTTAATTCTAAAAAAGCCGATGTTCTTAGAAAACTCTCAATATTTTGCAAACTAATTATGAATGTTTTTAAGTCCTCTGGCTGATATCTTCTTATATTGTTTTTTTTGTTGTTGTTTTAATGGGTTTTGGGTTTGTTTTTGGTTGGTTTTTTGGTGTGTTTTTTTTTTTAATATGTCACGGGGATTCTATAATACCCGTAACTGAATGAAACACGATTGTCCAAATATCTCTCCTAACTGTATATCTATTAGATCTCTCTGTAACAGGCAGTTATACCCGCTGTGGCTCGTCTAGGTATGATCAGAGATAAGATCTTATATGAAGTATATATTATTATAGCACGTTTAGTTCACTAGAAAACACAACAAAACACAATACACTTTGGAATCTGTATTAACCTACGCTGACAAATGTACTGCCGCAGTAGTTAATTAACAACAACAAATAATAACAACCCAGAACTGATCACTTAATTAGTTAATCTAATCACCGTGACACAACACCCCAACGTGTGATAATTGAGAAACGCTTCCAGGAGAACTTAATTAATAAAGGAATTACAACTCTATTCCTAACTGGTTAATTTTTAATTAACCCTTAACTACTCATTCAGTAACCTTGTAATACAGACTTAATACTGGTACCTATCACAATAAAGACAATAACCTACAGTTTACCTAGGTCCTCTAGGATGACTGGCTAAGCTTTATATATTTATTTAGACAGCGAGCCTACAGTTTACTGCGTCAGATGACCGGCAGCACCGTCTAAATAATATTGGTATAATAAAGTATTAAAATATTTAAAGTCACATCAATCACATCAAGGTTATACACAGAGCAGAAATAAAATTATTTACCAGTCTGGACGGACAGCGATCCCCTGGAGCTTTCCTATGTTTCTCTCTGATATCACTAAATTCCTAGCTATTTATTCAAAACTCTCAGAGACAGCGAATATCGCCTGGGGGCACAACGCGGTACCTCACCTATCATCTGATATTTCCACCTCTCCCAGAGTCGGTATATTTTCTTATATGACCAGACATTCTGTCGCCAGTCACCAAAATCACGGTTGTAAAAACCGCACTCGCGGAGGTATTACGTAACTACTGGCCACCTAGGCTAAGTGCATTTGGAACTGCACACGGCCCTCTAAAACAATTAATATCGCCACAGGCGAAAAGAAATTAAGAGCATGTACCGTCACAAAATAGCTGATTGTTGTTTTCATATTATTAATAGTTTATTTCATTTTGTCAACTAATGCTCAAATCCATTAATATTACTTTATATGTTTACATGTATATATATTAGTGTACACAAAATTAAAATTGTATATACTTTCCTCATCTTGTCACAATATTATAATGTATGTATTATTTTGTAATATTAACCTCATATGCCGTAGAATACGGCCTGAGAGTATATAAAGTTCAGTTCAGTTCAGCTACACTTAACCTCTACCATACTGAATTATCCATGTCATCTATATGCTATGAAAACTACATATCAAAGTGTACCAATGTTTTCAGGGGGTGGGGGGGGGGGAGAAGAAAAAACAACTCCCCCAGCCCCTCCCTCCAAAACAAATTCCCCACACAAAACACTCACACTTCCTATAGATTTGAACATGGATCATGACTCCTATAATACTTTATGCTAGTATTCTGTAAGATCTGTGATTCATGGTCAGTCTTCTCACACACACACACACACACACACACACACACAGAGAGAGAGAGAGAGAGAGAGAGAGAGAGAGAGAGAGAGAGAGAGAGAGAGAGAGAGACACACACACACACACAGAGAGAGAGAGAGAGAGAGAGAGAGAGAGAGAGAGAGAGAGAGAGAGAGAGAGAGAGAGAGAGCAGAGTAGGGCCGTACCCTCCGGGGGAGGGGGCAGTTGCCCACCTGAGAATCTCACTTTCTGGGTTTTTTTACTCCAGAAAATAGCATACACATCTCAGGGTTTACTTTGTATAGTGTTTCATTTGTTTATAAAAAGTAGTGTCCCCCCTCCCCCCTTTGATTTTGATCAGGATACGACTTTGGAGAGAGAGAGAGAGAGAGAGAGAGAGAGAGAGAGAGAGAGAGAGAGAGAGAGAGAGAGAGAGAGAGAGAGAGAGAGAGAGAGAGATGTTATATTAACAGTTGGATAAAGCACTCGACTAACACTTTACAATTACCGTCCGTTACATCCATGACATTTTGCAATCAGTTTCGCAATTAGGCAAAACCCATTACTTTTTACCATTATTTTCATCTGTTAAGTCTATTATAACCAGCATCTCTAGAGTCGGGCAAGGCAAGCCAAGATTACCCCATCTCCTATGAATGAATACGCAAATCTCATTGGAGTAACCAGGGGCTAGTTGTTCAAACGTTAGTTAGCTTAACCACTGGTTAACAGAAATGTTAAAACCCAAAGACTGAATCAATACAAATAATAATCTAAAACATGATGATGAAACTTTATTTAGAACAACCAAAGGTATTCATACATAATCAATTCTAAAGTTTATTTTGTATGTGTTCATAACTAATTTACAAGAAAATATTACACTAACTAAAGATTAATTTAACTATGCTTCAAATAGCTGGGCCCAGGATTTTATATTGTGTGTTTGTGTGTGTGTGTGTGTGTGTGTGGGGGGGGGGGGGGGTGCATTACTGTCCTTTTACACGTTATGGGGAGACTGGAAAATTATAAGAGGTGCCCACCCCACCCCGCCCCCTCCCTCCACCTCTGGCTACGCCAATGATAAATCTATGTTGAGCTGGATCCACGAGCCAGTTCGCGAATTATCAGACGAATGGTGATCGGGACAAGCAGCGTTTAAAACCATCATCTTTACTACGGTCAGCTGACGCTATCATGGCTCGTCTTATTTCTCAAAAGCAGGATTGTCGTATACTCTTTCTGCTGCTTTCCTTTCACTTAACTGGCTGTCTTTGGGAAGTGTGAATGTGACTCTTCTAGACCCGTCTGTTTTGTCTTTATCTAGGGTAAATGATACATCTGTTTCTATATCATTGTCAAGTATCTTCCCAGAAGTTGTACTTTCTGTCTTCTTCTTGAATTGAGCTCCAGATATTGAAAGCGATCTGCTTAACCTGGACCGATGTGCAATTTCGTCGAGGTTTTCGTCCACATTTTCTATGCTATATTTTCTGATGATGTCCTGGGAAGTTGTCACGTGACTGTAGTCTTCCAGTATGTGTTGTATCGACTGTCTCCTAGTGTCCATCCTGTGTTCCACCGCCTCTCGTCTGGTTTCCAGTAGACACTGTAGCGTCTGGCGACAACCAGATAAAGAGTCCGTTGATGGGTGCTCATTGGTGGGGTTTAACACAACAACAGGCAGCTCTTTGTCATCGTCTTTCTCCGCAGTGTTTTGTATTCGGCTAAAATTAAAATAACGAGAAGAAATAAAATAAAATATATATATAAATAACTTCTCGTCCCAGCCTGTGTACCACGACTGATATATCAAAGGCCGTGGCAAGTGCTATTCTGTCTGTGGTTTGGTGTATATAAAAGATCCCTTGCTACTAATGGAAAAATATAGCGGGTTTCCTCTCTAAACCCATATGTCAAAATTACCAAATATATGAGATCCAATAGCAGATTATTAATAAACCAATGTGCTTCAGTGGTGTCGTTAAAGAAAACAAAGTAACTTTTTTTAGTAGCCTTTGTGGCAGCAGCGGTCCTCCCTCTCCCACATACCTCTCCCCCCCCCCCTCTCTCTCTCTCTCTCTCTCCCTCCCTCTATCTGTCTGTTGTTGTTGTTGTTGTTGTTGTTTTTTATATGCCAGTCTCTGACGGGTCAAATTATGGGATGGTGGTTTCCATCTGTTTGTTATCTTTTCTTGTTCTTGTTCGTACCGCACCTTGGATGCCAAACCATGCAGGAACACCAAGTCCCAGAAGCAGGAACAAAGAAAGGCAGTAGGACAGATTAACTTTAGGCTTGCTATCAAGTTTAATGAAGGTTTGTTTTTAGCATTTCAGTACTGTCCTACAGAGAACGTCATGAACATGACTATCTGCAGGTCTTGGCCCCATTTTGCCAAGCGATCTTAACGATAAAATCGTGCCTAAAGTACCGATCATAACGTTTTCCTATGACCAACAGCCCGGGTTTTTTGTTGGATTTTGTTGTTGTTGTTGTTTTGTTGTTGTTTTTTATTTGTTTGTTTGTTGTTGTTGTTGTTGTTGTTTTTTTGTTGTTGTTGTTTTGTTTTTTTTTTGGGGGGGGGGTTTTGGGGGGGGGGGTTGGCTAAACGATGTTAGTTTATAATCACCTTAACTTATATCAATATTTACAATAGGTCTACAATCGTACCAAGATTGCTTTGTCCAACGGTTGTAAATTTTAAGATCCGTAGCGTAAAATCAACCTTAAGTTCGATAATTTTCTACAGACTAAGGTAGACGATAGTCACTATTCGCACCCTTGTGTTGGCTTCGTACACAATAAATATAACATATCTTACCGTAATTTCACTTGAAATCCATATTTCGTAAAAGGTACAATTTTTTAATCACAAGATTTTATTCAAACACATTCATGTGCATTTGTAATGTTCAAACAACAATTCAAACTAATGCAATAGCAATTTTGCATTGGAATCTTTCCAGCGTTCTGAAAATGGAAACGTCATGTAGCACAGCACGCCCTATTACCGCGTGGCTTATCGCAAAATGGGATTCTGAATAAAAACATTTATCTAACCTAACGATTTGTTTTGCTGTTTCGTTATTCATGCTTTCGTGCATATTGTGAAATAAAAAAATCCCACCCAAGGTATTAATTTCCGGTAGAAAACTCGTACCGGTTTTGATGCGGTGACGTACATACGCAATGGGAAGGAACTCGCAGTTACCGCGGGTGTTATGATTGTTTAGTATGGAGGCCCATTATGGACAAAATGTTAATAAATGTTACCTTATTATTGAGCGTGAACATCAAGCAAGTCCTAGTGTAAATATCACCAGAATTTGTCTTTTAACATCCTGTTCTCTTGGTTAAAGGTACCTAAAACCAATAACTTAATATTCGTTAGAAATAACCTGAATACAAATCCTGGAATGCAAGATATTTTAAACTGGATCAAATCATACACTTCAATATACAGAACAGTGGCACTCACTACACAGATGTCATCTGCCATTGAAACCCATTTTAAATTGCTCAACTTCAAATGAAGACTGCCAAAAGAACGGGTTCTCGTTGGCACTAACAACATACACTATTGCGAACATACATCATATAAGCATTTATTTTCACTCCAAAATTGAGAACATTTCCGTCTCAGTTTTTCGCTATATGACTGGCATCTGGCTGTAATACCGGTCCGAACAGGTGGTTCATTAACCGATTCACTCCGGCTGCCTCTTACGCTATACACTCATGTCCCAAAAGGTCAATGCACAATAGCACAATATTACAAAATAGCATGGGCAAAATACAACCAGAAGGCTTATCATTACACATACATATTGATTTAATTCTTCACCATTTCCTAGAAGTGAATATTATGTGAACCATAACTTGTGTTACAATTAGGAACTATAGGGGTGATGAATGAACTCTCACCCGGAAAGTGATCTGTGTAGTGAGACCTTACTTTCGTAATTGTGCTATTTGCGAGTTATGTCACTTGTGGGTATTTTTATATTTCCGGTGCAATCCGTAAACGTCATAACATGAGGAAATATTATTGTTGCATAACAAATTGTCATAGTTTTCGCTGTAAGATCGACAAATTTAAAAAAAAAAAGTTACTTTGCACAAACTGCCGAAAGAAAAATATATATGCTAGAACGGCCTGGATTATAGCTATAACTTAAGCCGGAAATACTGGAAATAAGTTCATAAAAATAAACTCGAATGTAAATGCACATTGAGTTTATAGTGTCGACGACATTTTCCATTCGCAAACACAGAGCCGTTCCGAGCAAACTCGGAACAATCTTGTATGTGGAAAAGGATCGGTGAAGTCATTTCTCGTTCCATAATGAATAAAACAAAAACCATAAAACTAAAAATTAATTAAAGTTCATAAAATAACTTAAAAAGTAAAAATAAATTAAAGTTAATAAAATTAAATAAAATAACATTTATTAATTAATAGAAATGAAATAAAAATTAAATAAAATTGCTCGGAACGGCTCTGTGTTTGCGAATGGAAAATGTCGTCGGCACTATAAACTCAATGTGCATTTACATTCGAGTTTATTTTTATGAACTAACTGGAAACCAACAGCGTATACACAAGTGTGTCCTGACCATTTCAAAAACGGTGACGGACCTAACGGGGTTTTTTTTAAAGATACCCACTGAAAATTTAGCGCAGAGAGCTGACCCACTTAAACGGCCAACAGTCAGATCTCGAAGACTGGAGGAGAATCCCACAACTATTGATTCTGATGGTGCCACACTTGGGCCAACCAAAAGCCAAGTAGAGATGATGCATGGGTAAGCTTTTCGTCAGACTATTGTAAACATTAGTTGCCCATCTCATATATATATTCATTTTGCACGTACCCCTTAGTAGTAGTGAGGCCTGTATGGGGCATGACCTACTGACCTACTTTCTCGTGACCTACTGACCTACTTAGACCAGACCACCGAGTGTATAAAAAGTAGCACCATTCTGAGCTGAACCACAAACATTGCAGCTGTTAGATAACTACATCGGATTGCGACTTCGACTTATCATTATTTGATTGAGAGAGAAAAATGTAACTATGTATTGTATTTTATAAATTTAACTACTATAGGAGGGATGAGTAAGAATTGGTGGTAGAAAAATAAAATTTCTTTACATAATTATACGTGGTACAACAAATTTGTATTTAACGATGCAAAGGTGATGCGTTTATTATGAAACTCAGAAATGTGTCCTCTAAAATATACGAAATCACATTTTAATATAAATAAAAGTTTTACCAGCGAAACGTACGTTATTTGGAGACTGGACACCATTTTTCGCACATCACAGGAATGCTTTTGTCGCACTCGACACAGCTACAAAATAATTGCTGTATACTGGAGAGAATGAAACAGTTAACAGACTCTACTTTCCTAATCAGCCGATGGTCGAATTGCTATACCCAGGTTATTATTGGCCAAACATCATAACACAGTTTTATTTAAATTTTTTATTTAAAGTATTGTTAGCAATGAATTTATAATCGTCATACTATGATGCGAGCATTCAAGTTCCGTTAACATTCCCATATGGTAACTTAATTACCGTGACGAAAAGAACACATTTAAAAAAGATAACAACACCAGATGTCCCGCTCCTCGTCGTGGGTACAGACTCGGCATCGAGGGTCCCGGCCTTTGATGGTGGACAGTATCCACGGAAGGGGTGACTAAACCTTCATTGGATAAAGGCACTTTAAGTCAATGCGGCTGACTGCCTAACACTAGATTTATCGTAACGCTCCAGAGGAACCATAATGAATGCGGGAAAGCGCCCCCCCCCCCCCCCTCCCCCCCCCCCCCCCTCCCCCCCCCCCCCCCCCCCCCCCCCCCCCCCGGGTGGATGATGACATCATTGTCACCTATCGAGATGTTAACATACACACGCTAACGACAGTGGACAATACTTTTACAAATAAGTGGCGTTCTTTAGTAGCCTAAATACCATGAAATAACAGGTGCCGGAATACAGGTACACAGCTTTAACTAATTAAATATGTTTTATTGTTAAAGACCACCGTTCACCATTTCACCGCACACCATTTCTCGTGACGTAGACAATGGAGCCAGCCACAAGACAATTAATTTGCGTATAATCATTATGACAAGCGAAAACACTGTCCTTGTTCATTTACATAATATGAGGCTATTTACTTCCAAACAAGGAATAACCCTACCGTATCGTTTCGTTATGTAAATTAAATTAGAACTATTTCTAAACACGTCTTGTGGTTTAATGGATAGAGCGTAAGAGCATGGCACGGGCGAAGCGAGTTCGTCTCTCAGTAGTGCAATTGTGGGGTGTTTTTTTTGGGTTTTTTGTGTTTTCTTTTTTTTTCTCCTTCTTATATAAATCTATAGTTGTTTATTGTCTATTTGTTAGGTATACAAAACAAAATTTCACAAATATAGTAAGTAGGCCCGACTGAATGTGAATAAAAAATTGCGGTATTGAATTTCTAACTGTCACGCGTATTAACGTGTGCGTGTGTGTGTGCGTGCGTGCGTGTGTGTGTGTGTGCGTGAAACACCCCAGCCCATTGCTTTGAAGAAAAAACGCGTGACTGCAACTCAACGCTCCAACCTAACCTATGATCTTTTAACTGCATTTTAAACACAAGTATTTTCCCAGAGTACAAGCCTTTATAGACAACCAGTGTATTGTGTATGGTATATCAAAGGTCGTGGTATGTTCTGTCTTGTACACACAGCTCTTGCTACTATAAAGTAGCGGTAGAAATATCCAATCACAAATCTAGTCATAGAGTAAAAAACACAAAAAAACAAACGCAATGGTTTGGTTTTTCATTTATTTCTAAATAACAAATCACTGACACATATATAAAATGGGCACACATTGGGTTACATCGAGAGACCTTAAGGGAGACATATGAATAATATTAGTGTTCATTTCTCTTCATCTTCGTCCTAATCATCAGTATCATCATCATCGGTATCGTCGTCGTCTATTTCGTCCAAATATTCGCCGATCCAGGAACGATACTGATTTAATTTAGAACGAATCTGTGGTCCGACATCTCGGTTAGGATTGACAGACTGTAGAAGTTACCTTGTCTTTGTCAAAGTAATGCATATATGTCAGAAAGCGAGAGTACGTGTCTTTAAATAACTTCCATTGTAAAGTCTTCATGTTTCTTTCGATGGCATCTTGGGACATGTTTTTGTCTTCGTAGCGTTTTCTCTTGCTTTCGATATAGTCATGATTGATGTCGAATTCACGTTCCACCATGAGACGAATGCCTTCGTTTTCCAGGTCGGGCGACAGCTCTTCTTCTTTTTCATTTCCCTCCTCACACATTTTAATTCGCAGATGTCGCTGCAAGTCGCTTCCGTCTTTAAAGACCAGACCACACGTATCGCAAGACTGCATCCTCTTGACTTTTTTCAGATAGGGTTCCACCTCATCTTCTTCTTCGTCGTCACTTTCGTAGGTGGGCATGCCTGGTAGTGTTCTTTTGACTGCAACTCTTCTGAGACATTCGCCGTTACGTTTGCGCTTTTATACCATTCGGACGGCCCCGTCTCTAAACCATTAGGTCGAAGGCGCCAATGTTCGGTTGTGGTCGGTTTTAAGTCCACCAAGAGATGTCCGTAGAGCCTGTGGGTAGCTTCCTCAAACCGCTGCATGAAATGACAAGTATTTCCAGGATACATCTGTTGTGCCAAGGTTAGGACTTGCTGCTTGTCGATGGGGTTGTTGAACAGTGCCAGGTAATGACAGTTTCTTCTCTGTGTCGGGTCCTTGCTGTGATACAGGTTCTGGTTGATGGCGATGACGGATACGTTTCTGTGGTGACTCCCTTCTGTGAACAGGTCGGTGATGCGAGGGTCTTTTCCAGCTGTAGACATCAGGTCGTCCAACACGACGAGATTTCTGACTGTCGAATCCAAATAACGATCCTTTTCCAAATTCTCGGGTATGCCTTGAACAAATTTCACTCAAGCAACCATTTTGATCGTATCATAGAGGGGTTGCCATCGTTTGTAGAGCCAAATGATGCGTTGAGGCGATGGGAAGATCTTACCATCCCTCAACAATTTGTATACCAAAAATGTCTTTCCACACGACGTGGGTCCCGACACGATCATGGTGAAGGGATGTAGCAATCTTAGGGGATGCTGCTGCTGCTGTGGTGGTGGTGGTGGTGGATGCTGCTGTGGTGGTGGTGGTGGCTGCTGCTGTGGTGGTGGTGGTGGTGGTTGCAGCTGTGGTGGTGGTGGTGGTGGTGACTGCTGCTGTGGTGGTAGACCTTTAGCATGTTTTTGTTGAAAATGTCTTAACATGGCGTCTCTCCTCTAGAATGTGAAACCACATTCTGAGCATGTGCTCTGCATGATGACTCTAAATGAAATGACGATATCTGACCCACATAGTTCCTTTTATAGTTTATTTAGAAATGCTTCTGCAATTTTGGGGCTTTCCAAACCGTACCACTTTGTTGTTGTTGTTGTTGTTTCCGTTTCAGATTGGCCTTGGCTTGCTCCACCACTTGCTGCGTTGGGGAGACCATGACAACATTGGGTGTCGGGGGCTTGTTCTGTTCCTCTTTTTCTTTTTTCCACGTGGGATCGTAGAGTTCTAGACATCGATCCACACTGTACATGATCTGACTTTTCCCACCACGTTGAATTTCGAAGTGAGGTTGAAGTTTGCCTTCTGCTTGCAATTTGTAGAAACGGGTCCACTTATCCACGTCGGGAACATACAATTTGTACTGGTCTGACATGTTGCTCCTCTGAAGGTTCTATCCCAAATGATGATGGTTTTTAACAGACATCCTGTTTATAGAGATCCTGCATATCTCCAGCGATCCGTGATCACTGACCATACGGTTTTTGCTTTCATCTGATCCAGGTGACTGTCGTCCATACTAATGAAAGTCAAACAGGTGTTGAGGTCTTTTATACCATCTGATATCGAACGACGTCTGCTTCTGGAATCCACGTATTGTACTTCTTAGGCCAGTGAAGCCATTTCACCAACACTTCTTTTTTCTTGTTACGAGTTCTCTTTTTTACGATGTCTTGGATGCGGTATAACTGTTCTGGATGCTCTGTCACCTCTTGAAGTTCGGCAGCATAGAATGTCCCTTCGATGGCATCACCACTCCAATCCTTTAATTTGTACATGTCTTTACCTTGAGACCAGTATCTTTTCTCGACGGTAAATATTTCCCCAGACCATTTCTCTTGGTATTCTCGATCGAAGGTACCACGAAGATGACTGACTCGTACTTTTTCACCTATGTCAAAAGTAAACGTTTTCTTCTTTTTTTTGATTTTTTTTTTTAGATTTGATCAGATACTGCGACAGACGTACCTCTTCTTCATTCGTTTTGTTTACATGATTGGTATTTGATTATAACTATGGACGACTTTCTCTAACACATCCATGTACTTGTAAGTAAAGTTTTTTAACATATAGCGATACAGGCGCATTTTAATGGTTTTAATGACCCATTCTGCGTAACTGGCTTTGGTTTCATTGAGCGAAAACAACTGCGTTATACCGTGTGACTTTAATAATGCTTTGACCATATGGTTCTTGTACTCCGACCCCGAATCAGACTGAAATAGTTTGGGTTTTCTGAACTCTGACTTCCATAGATCTGTCAAAACGTCTGTCACGTGTTTGCCCGTTTTCGATTTGAGCGGCAGAACCCACAAGTATCTGGAGAACAGGTCAATTATCACCATGAGATATTTCACCCCATCATTATATTTGGCCAAACTGACCATGTCCATCAGGTCGGAATGCCAGTGGCTGTCTAAGCCTTCCACCGTATATGTATTACGCGGATACTTTCGCCTCACTTGTGTTATGGTATAGGTCTTTTGACCTTTCAACCATTTCTTAATCTGCGTTAGAGGAATTTTAAATTTATCCTCTGCTTTAACGGCCTGGTACAGTTTAACATAACTACCAGGATGTTTCGCATCGTAGTAAACAGATTCCAGGTACCGTTCCCATGGAGACATGGTTCTCAACTGACCGATAGATCATAAAGACATGCTATTTATAAACAACAGATTCGCAATATACAACACAAAATTTATTACTAAAACAGCAGAAATACACAAAATATATGACAAAACATAGCAAAAACATACAGGTGTTTCAAATGCGTCTGAACACATTGTTCACATAGGGACATCTCGGAGAGAGTCTGTTCCAACACCGGGTCGTCCATTCTCTGCCATTGGTAGGCTCGTAGCCTACAACAGTAACAGACGACGGCATCGTGATCTCCCGTGTAATAAAAACCCGCCTTGGCGAGTTCCCTCGGTTTCTGGCGTAATTGTATTGGCCACCACCCAAACGTCTGCATCCGCGTGTAGACGTGGCGCATTTCGGGACGATGGCAGAACAGGTAACGTCTCGAACAGCAGTCTTCTTCATCCCAGGCAGTGTCTGTTTTATATTCTCGAGCGGCATCTGTTTGATCCACGGCTTCTTTGATTTCACCATCTTCATTTCCATCCATATTGTCACAGGCAGCATCCGTTTGATCCGTGAAATGTTCTTCTGGTTTGGTAGCCACTCTTTTGATCGTATGTCTTTCTGAACATTTGCAGACCAAGACGTCGTCCTCGTCGCTACTGCTGTTGCTACTAACACTGCTCGAATATCCCGATGCCATCTTCTTCGTTCCAGATAGAGTGCAACAAGACACAAGAATGTTAGACTCATAAAACACGTCTGCTCCCTAGGACAGTCGTAAAACAGTCGTAAAACAAATGACGTTTATACCACAAACCACTTTTTATAGCCAAAACAATGTCTGTTACCACTGATAGCACTCGTTCGGGTTGCAGAAGTTACACTGTAGGAATCTCATCTGATTTTGATGGTCGTCTTGCATGGCGCAGGGCACGATCGAGTTCAGATCTGGTACAAAGTCACACATGAGTTTCTCCCATTGGTCTAGGTGAAGAAAAATTCCTTTCTTCGATGGCTTGATCGCGTCAACGCACCACCACCACTGTCGAATGTTGTTGTCCACGCTCACGTACACGTTGGACCCACTATGACGAAACAACTTCTCCTCTTTCCTTTCCTTTAAGACTGCAATGGTGTCGTCTATCTGGCTCTTACTCGTACACAGTTCGACCCAGTGTTTAAGGGTTAGTGCAATACCTCGCTTCGTGGGTAAAGTGGCATTTTCGTCATCAAATTTCCTGATGTGAATGGCAATGTCGCCTTTCCACAGTTTGACCACAACGTATACGTTACTTACAAGTTCTATCTTGCATCTCGTATCGGTATTGCTTCCACTTGTCGAACAGGCCATGTCAAATGAATTCAGTTCTCGTTCGTAGAGAGTGAATGAAGTTACTAACGAAATACCCGGTGTTTTTATACTCTCAGGTCTGGTCTAAGTAGGTTAGTAGGTCACGAGAAAGTAGGTCAGTAGGTCATGCCCCCATACAGGCCTCACTACTACTCCCCTTCCACTCTGTTTATAATTAATGAATGCAATTAATAATGCAGAATTATAAAGATGTTAAAAGATGCTAGCCAGTTGGTTATCCCCCCCCCCCCCCCCCCCCCCCCCCCCCACCCCCCCCAAAATCCCTTAATGTTTGAGGTTTTCTGGTTAAAAAATTAAATTAAATTAAAACAATAAAATTAAAAAAATTGGGTGGGTGGGTAGGTATAAACCTTTTGCTTTATATTATTGAATGTAAGACAATGTTTATATTCCAAACAGTAACATATCATTTGAAAACATTACAGAAACAAAGTTATTTTTATGTATTTATGTATTTTTTTTAAAGAAAAAGGTTGATGTCAGCGGGTAGAATTAGGGTTGGTTGGGGAATTTAAAAAAAAAAAAGTAATTTTTTTTATTATTGGTGGGGGGGGGGGGGGGGGGAACTTAGCTAATTGGCAGTTCTCATTATGCATGAGTTTATAATAATGAATAAACACTAGGAAGAAATTTTCATATATTTTTTATGTCATTGTATACAGTTGTACTACTCAAAAGAATTTAAGGGTCAAAAATTTATAACCAAATAAGTTTCAGAGTGTATTAGATTGATGATGTAAACTACACCAAAAAATGTATTTATTGTTCCATATTTACAAAACCCCACAAATAAACGTCACTGTATACAAGAAAGTCACATGACATGCTGTCAAAGTTGAAGGTTGTCAAACATGGATTTTACACATTAGAACATTCGTTTAATAGTGTGTGAATCCACCCCTGGCGCGAATACACTCGACACATCGTTGCCTCATGCTGTTGATCAGACGTCTGAAGAACTCTTGGGGAATGGCCTGCCACTCTGCCATAAGAAGTTGACCCAGATCATGAAGGTTGACCGGAGGGGCATGGTTATCCCTAACTCTCCTGCCTAATTCGTCCCAGGCGTGCTCTATTGGGGCCAAGTCAGGCGAATATGCTGGCCAATCCATCCTGGCGATACCTTGTTGTCTGAGAAAGTCCGTTACCACCCTGGCGCAGTGGGGTCTAGCATTGTCATCCTGCAGAACTGCCCCGCCGCCAATCTGCTGAAGGCCTGGGAGAACCAACGGCCGGATAATCAATCTCATTCAGATAGCGGATTCCATTCAGATTGCCATCCACCACATAGAGGGGGGTCCTGTGGTGGATAGAGATGCCGCCCCACACCATGACGCTGCCACCACCGAACCGGTGACGTTGTCTAACGTTAACGTCAGCGAAGCGCTCCCCAGGACGTCTGTAGACACGAACCCGGCCGTCGTTGAACTGGAGACTAAACCTGGACTCATCAGTGAACATCACTCGACCCCAATGAACACGTTTCCACCGCAGATGAAGCGTGCACCAGTGACGACTGGCCGTTCTGTGACGTGGTAGGAGTGGTGGTCGAACAGCCTGGCGACGGCAGCGTAGATTATTGGCTCTCAGATGATTGCGTATGGTTTGATCACACTCGAGTTCCAGTCGCAGTCCGCAGATTGTCACGTAATCGGCGTGCAGTGGTTGTGCGTTGACGTAGAGCCATATTGGTGATGTAGAGGTCCTCTCTATTTGTAGTGCTTCGGGGTCTTCCCGAACGTGGACGATTTCGAACAGAATTCGTTGCTTGGTACCGTTGCCACAGTCGGCCAACGACACTCTGACTGACACCAAGTCTCAGTTGAAGTCGTACCATTGTCGAATTTGGAGTGTGCACCGTACACGAACGCAAGCTCCAATTATACGGAAATTCAGCATTGGGAACATGGAATACACGTGCAAAGCGTGCAAATGAAGCGATTTGTGAAAAAGCAAGTTATGGGCACTTAGCAGACCTTTCGCTTTCGCCCTAATTTACGTGCAAATGTAAGCATGTTTTCGCCATTAGAACTAGTCGACAGTGTCATTGACAGTGGATTTTAATTCATTTATGGGTTGCTTAGACCCACTTTCGTCAAAATGGAACAATACCATGCGTGACATTATGGTCTAGCTAATATAATTGACATTCAGAAAATAATGTCGAAAATATCGTCTGACCCTTAAATTCTTTTGAGTAGTATATACATGTGTATTCAAAAATATATAGCGGGCGAGATGTTGCCCAGTGGTAAAGTGCTCACTTGATGCGCGGTCGGTTTGGGATCGATCCTTGTCAGTGGGCCCATTGGGCTATTTCTCACTCCAGCCAATGCACTACGACTGATACATCAAAGGCCGTGGTATGTGGTATCCTGTCTATGGGATGGTGCATATAAAAGATCCCTTGCTGCAAACCGAAGAGAGTAGCCCATGAAGTGGCGACAGCGGGTTTCCTCCTTCAATATCTCTGTGGTCCTTAACCATATGTCTGACGCCATATAACCATAAATAAAAAGCGTTGAGTGCGTCGTTAAATAAAACATTTCCTTCCTTCCTTCAAAAATATGGTATGTTATCTGTACTATTTTATTAGTAATAGTAATAAGTTTCTTGTATTATCAGATATGCTAACCCAGCCAGTGATGAATCGAGTCTGGATGAAGATGCCATACAGTCACTAGTGCCTTCTCAGTCTGTACAGTCATGTACAGTTGGAATACAGAACACTCCAGTAATGTGTGACGTTAGTGTTGGTAGTAGCAGGCCAGAGATTATTGAGGATATACAAGACTCAAATGTTGATATGCAGTTTTACACTGGCTTACCAAATTGCATTGTATCTCTTGCCCTTTTCAAAAGTCTGCTGGAATGTGGGGGAAAACTGTTGTGCACAACCATATATAGGAAGTCTGAAATATGTTTAAAAAAAAAAAAAAGGCTTAAAAGGAAACTGAGGCGTATAGATGGAATTTCTATTAGTAATGATTAGGTTAGGTTTACTTGTCAAAGACCTGGAGTTCATATTTAAAGTATCCAGCAGTACTTTTTCAAACATTTTCAACACCAGGATATCATTTATGTATACATATTTGCAAGCTTTAGTATTTTTGCCAAAGTTGGAAATTCTGAAATCACATCCAGAGTGCTTTAAATTTTTTAGTGATACCATAATTATTTTAGACTGCACCAAGATATTTATTTAAACTCCTTCTTTGGAAAACCAATCATTGACATATTCCAATTATAAATCGCATAATACCTTTAAAGTTATACCTCATTTGAATACGCATAACTGGTGCAATTGTTTTAATTTCAAAACTATGGGTGGTAGTGCTTCTGATGTTGAAATAACCAGAGCGAGTGGTTTACTTGAACAATTAGAGCTTGGTGATGCAGCAATGGTAGATAAGGGTTTTGTACATTTGAAGAGATGAAGAGATGAAGAGAGGAGTGAAAATGTATTGTCCACCATTCAAATGTAAAGAACAATTTTCAAAAACTGAAGTCGAAATAACAAGATGAATTGCAGAAATGAAAATGGAACAGATACAAAAATTCCGGATTCTTCAGGGAGTTATGCCACTTGCTCTTAGTAACACAGCTGCTGTTTTGTGTGTGGTGCATTGACAAATTTATTGCCACCATTAGTAACTTAAAGATGTTATCTTGAGTTTTCAGAAGTGTTCTGTTCATTCCCTTCAATACCAGTTAAACATATCCTACTTTTCTCACAAATTTAAAAAATGTAATTTGGAGGTTGCTAGAAAAAATAAATTGATACATACAACATTATTGGAGGTAAAAGTCCATGTTAAGCTACTACAAAATCTTCAGATGGTCAGAACTGTTTAAATGACTAAAACATTGGGGAGTGTCCCTTTAAGTTTCAAGAACATGTTTAAATGTCAAACAACCAGAATCTATTTTAATATTTTCTTATTCAGCTGGATGTGTAACAGATATTTAAAGTGTCTATAATGAGGTAAAATGACATGCAAATTTTCAATGAATCTGTTCGTTGTTAGTCAATTTTAACAGTCACGGCGTGTTTTATATACCTTTTAGCTAATGCATACTTATTTCCGCTGATTACTGCCTTTTTCAAATTCAATATATTTTCAAATGTAGTTTCTCCAGATGATAAGATATTCGACGAATCCATACCATAGAAACTTGATGACACTGTGATCGAAAGCTTGTTGTAATCAATAAATGTCTACTGTTGTTTTTAAATAACATTTTGTTAAAATAGCAGACACCCCCTCCCCCCCCCCCCCCCCCCCCCCCCCCCCCCCCCCCCCCATATCCGATAAACATTCAGTACTATTTTTGTTTCGTTTTATTTTGTTTTAACATCACCCTATCCTACCTACGCATTTTGGTTCACGTTTTATTCCCGGCCAGGACGAAGTGAGGATTTTACCCCGCCCATAATGCAAATGTTAAAACACGAAACTATATGAGAAATACATGTAAAAAGAAGTACAAAATTTATTTTAAAGCTTAAGTTGCATCATATGCTTCTTGAAAAATACCTTATGACGTTGATATAATCAGGTATTAAAACACTTCATCAGGACCATAAATTATTATATACCCGACTTTGACCAAGTAAGTTTTTTAAAGTACCTTGTATAATATCTACATTTGATATTGAAAACGCTTGTAACAATATAGGCTACGTGTTAGTGGTTGGGACGCTAATTTATGGATATAAAAAAAGCTTTCAAATAATTATTGTAAATATTCATCATATTTTAATTTTCATGATACAATTATACTACTTGTATTATTATTATTATCTTTCTTCTTTTTTTTTCTTTCTCTTTTAGGGGTTTGTATGTAGGCTAGTGCGTGCCTTAGAGGGTTTGGGTTTCTTGGGGTTTTTTTTTTTTTTTGGGGGGGGGGGGTTGGGGGGTATATAGTGTGGTATATTGAGAGTAATTAAATTATCCTGTCATCAAGTGCCTATGATCCATAATGGCGTCTTGGCAGTCGAACGTAAACGTTACCTACCCACAGGGGAGATAACTCTAAAGTACAATCAATTACTGAAAAAGTGATATTCACCATACACTGGGTACATGACGTTTCTGTTTTAAGAATGCCGGAAAAATTCCAATGCAAAATTGCTATTGAATTCTTTTCTTTCTTTCTTTTTGTTTGAACATTACTAATGCACCTGAATGTGTCTGAAGAAAATCTTGTGATTAAAAAATTGTACCTTTTACGAAATATGGATCTCAAGTGAAATTACGGTGAGATATGCTATATAGATTGTGTACGAAGCCAAAACAAGGGTGCGAAAAGTGACTGTCGTCGACCTTAATAAGGAACGCAACATGGTTTACCTTCGGCAGAAACACCAAGCAGTCAACACCATCGCAATCAGAAGTAACACTGAAGTTACGGTAATCATTATAGCGACCTTTGAAGACAAACTTAGACCTAAAAACAAATAGATGTCATAAATATAAATAAAATGTGCATTTTCTCTAAATAAAAAGGTTTTGATCATCGGCTCGTTATTTCGTTAGATTTACTTTTTATTACATACCTGTTAAATCTTACTATATAAATACAGTCCTGAATACAAAAATGAAACCGACCTCGGTGGCGTCGTGGTTAAGCCATCGGTCTACATGCTGGTAGGTACTGGGTTCGGATCCCAGTCGAGGCATGGGATTTTTAATCCAGATACCGACTCCAAACCCTGAGTGAGTGCTTCGCAAGGCTCAGTGGGTAGGTGTAAACCACTTGCACCGACCAGTGATCCATAACTGGTTCAACAAAGGCCATGGTTTGTGCTATTCTGCCTGTGGGAAGCGCAAATAAAAGATCCCTTGCTGCCTGTCGTAAAAGAGTAGCCTATGTGGCGACAGCGGGTTTCCTCTAAAAAAAACAGTGTCAGAATGACCATATGTTTGACGTCCAATAGCCGATGATAAGATAAAAAAATCAATGTGCTCTAGTGGTGTCGTTAAATAAAACAAACTTTACTTTATAAAAATGAAATACACTTTTCCGTATTCAACTCAACTGCCGGAACTATGACGTATTCAATGCTACTATTAATAGCACATGGTTACCGGGGATGCCCTTAGCGATATGTAAACAAAGTTGGTACTTGGTTTGAATTGCCTATTAAAGCAATTAACGGTTATGCATGTTTAAAATGCTACTCTCGAGTGCCTAATAAACATAGGGGCTGAATAAGCATAGGATCTGGAAAATGTTCTAAAATCAATTAAAAGTAGGGTGCCAGAGAATTTTGCTACTGTACAAAATTTTATTTGTATTGCAAAACGGTCTGGGTCCAAATCAGTTTGGTCATTATAGATTAATTAGGAGATAATCATATCAAGTTTTTAGATTTGCGGGTGTTATTGTCTATTTGATCCCACAAATGTCATTCGGTCAAAAATTACCTTTGCGGGATCAAATAGACAATAACCCTCGCAAATCTAAAAACTCCATTAGGTTTCCTCCTAAATCACTATTTAGCATATCATGGCAGGCGTATCGGATAGGGATATTAATTATGTAGATCTATAGGTCACAGCTCTATAGTCCGAAGGTTCAATGGTAAGAAGGTTCAATAGTCCGAAGGTTCAATGGTCCGAAGGTTCGGTAGTCCGAAGGTTTATAGATTAGGCTATAATCACGAAAAATGGCAAAAGAACCGTGTCAAGTGCACTAAAATGTGAATACTTTACAGTATTCACTAGGCGTACCTCTGTGTAAAATGTTTTACGCAACTATGTTATCTTATCAATTTCTATTGTCAGATGACGTACAAATCAACAGTGTATATTACGTAACTCGAGCGACATATATAACTTGGTTCAAAGTACCTTTTAATTTCTCTTTAAACTGTATGTTAAATATAAAGATATATTCGTGACAGATATCAATTATCTTGCATTGTGATTAAAATTGTGTTCACCTCATGTTCGCTCCCATTGGCGTAGCCAGGATTTTATATTGGAGGGGACCACAATGCATCGAGGGTCGACTACATTGTTTTTGAAACTGTTAATATGGAAGGAAGGAAATATGGTGAAGGATCTCACCGATATTGAGACAGGAAACCCGCTGCCGCCACTTCATGGGCTACTCTTTACGATTTTATTTTTTACACCAGTTGTGCAGCATGAATGGAATGAAAATTAGCCCATCGACGGGGATCGACCGTGCACCAAGCGAGCGCTGTACCACTGAGCTACGGCCCGGCCCCATGTTAATAGGACGACAAACATAAAGAATGTGGCTGAGGAAAAATAGTTTGCTTGTGGAGAGCATAGTGTTCCTACCCCCTCCCCAGGCAACGCCAATCTTGGCTCCTTAGGTTTGAAGCAACCTGGAAGCTAAAAGGTATGTAACGATCGTCCATATTATATTCTCTGTTTATCCAAGAGCATTCTAAAGTGGTCACGATTTAAAGGCTTTGTGATGCTATTAATCTATAATTATATAAATAATATAACAAGAAGAATGCCCCTTTTAATGGTGGATATTTTAAAACATAAGCCACACCTGGATAGACTAGTAGTATAGTATAATACACGAGTTAACAAACAAACAATGTCAGTTTTTAATTAAAATAACTTTATTGAAATACATAACAGTTAAAGCTCCTATATCTGGGTTTCCATGTTATAATGTCGAATACTAATGCAAAATAAAAGCACAGCTGCACCTATATTACATATCGTCAAAAACCTATTACTCAATTCGCAAGACGTAAAAGTGGAGTTATGTCTGGATTTTGATTTAGTAGTCGATGTTATAACATGGCAGCCGGATATAGCAGCTTTAACAAGTACTACAACACATAAAACGACTCGCACAATCCATACTGTTAAACAGTTGGTAATGTTTTTAGATCCAAAAGACTTATCCAAAAGACTTCCCCACAAGCTTCAAACAAATGCTCGAACAGCACAGGTAACTGCTGTCCAATAGTCTTCCAACGTACACCGCCCATTATTGTAGGACTGTTTGAGGCGAATTATCCGATCTTCGAGTGTGCGCCACTTTTTTCTTCGACGGTTTGGTGGATTTCCTCTGCGTGCTGCCGCCGCTGAAACCTCCAAAAGTTGCTGCTCGTCTTTCAGCTTCCGGATGAACATCCACAGAGACGGATGGCGTCTTCCTACAGCAGAATTCCACTTGTAGTGAAAACCTGAAATAATAACAGTAATATTATTAGCAAACCATATACATTAATGGCTGTTATTTTTTGTTTTGTTTTTTTGTTTTCAAAGGTATGTTTTAGCTAATATATTGAGGTGCCGTTATAGCCAAATCGCTTCCGTTTTAGCCAAAGTGAGACGCGATTTATATTCATTCTGTTAAGCTGTTGGTTATCATATATATATGTATTTATCAACATTGTTAGTATTATTAAATTCTACTAGTAAACGACATTATTTAGTTGTACCTTTATAATCGCGTGTAATTAGAGAAGTAACTTTACACAAAACTACGTTTTGATCATTATGTTACTTTAAGAATAATGTATTATTAGGAGAATGAATTATAGTCTATATTCAGTCCTATAATTTGGCCACTGAATTAAACTCGCTTCTAAAATCGGGAGCTTGTATAATTACACTAGTAAAGTTAGTAAAGATGTTTTACCTTCAACATAGCTGTTCGTGTGTCGCATACCCTGTTGAACACGTTCCACATATGCGGAGGGAAATTCCCTTGTAGATAATTCCTGTCCATGTACATAATGAACTCTTGCAGAGCAGGATAACGATGAATCAGCTGTGTTGTTCTCCGGGATGTTGCCAAAAGCTGAAAGTTTTGTCGTACAAGCGGTATCGGAAGGTACCCAATTGCGAGGAATTTCCGTATACATTTTCTGAGGTGTCGGCGGTGTGCATAAGGAAGTGCCGGTTCTTGGACCCTACGTCAAAGACTTTTTAAAAAATGGAAATAGCAACCCCATATTTGCGCTTGTGAAATTTCAGTTTCGACAGCAGTAATGATGGCCTGTTCAAAGTCCGACACAACATGCTGAGGTCAAAATCTGTGACCAGTGCATGCTCTTACTTTGCCTTTCACATGTTGCAGCAACTGTCTGTACTGTCCTATTTGTTTACCTGTAGTAAGGCACACAACAAATGGAAGAACTCGTCCATTGTACATACCATGTATCGTGACAAATTGTGTATATGGTACTGGACATGTTTTAAACGTCACATCTATGTAAATCGTTTTACAAGTTTGGAACATCTGAAAGTTTCCGTCTGTTCCAAAAATGAGTATGCCCCAGACATTGTCCAGGTGCGTTTCCATTCGCCATCTATTTCAACGTCCTCAACATCATGAGGCACAGGCGGCTGTAGTTTGGATCATAGCGTGTTGAAATCCGAAATGCAGTCAACATCAACATTGGTGTCTCTGACGACGTCATTGTACACACGTCTTATTGGCTTCGTACAATTCAACTTGATGGCGCTTTCCATTTCACTTGTCAATGAATCAGCCTCTATCATGTCAGTGTCAGCGCATAGTGATGTTCGCTCTCCTGCAATTTAAAATGTAATTTGTAGTTATTTATTACAAACCAAATACATGTACTGAGATAGGACATTTAAGTGCAACAATGACAAAACTTGTAAATGAGCAATTATCTTTAACTACTTCAATTCGTCAACCACTAAGACAAATGAATGGATGTCATATAATCGTCAGAAGATTATGCACACACACACACACACACCCCCCCCCCCCCCACCAAAAGAAAGACAGTTTAATGTATTATTAGTCCACCCAGCTATAGCAGCGTGCTCTATAAATTATTGTACTGTCAATAATAACACACATGACGACACTTTTGAGAGTTGTAATTATTTAAACAAATATTACAACGAGAATGCAGGGGCATCGGAGGGAATACTTTTAGAACGCAATCTTTAACTGTATCGCTGCATAGCATTTCTGAGACATATATATATATATATATATATATATATAGAGAGAGAGAGAGAGAGAGAGAGAGAGAGAGAGAGAGAGAGAGAGAGAGAGAGAGAGAGAGAGAGAGAGAGAGACAGAGAGAGAGAGAGAGCAGAGCAGGGCCGTACCCTTCGGGGGAGGGGGGCAGTTGCCCACCTGAGGATCTCACTTTCTGGGCCCCGAGAGGGGAGGGGGGGGGGGGGGATTCGTCACGAGTATTCTTTAAAGGCGCTTAATCACGGATTTAGTGGGCCTTATTTCTGTAAATATGGATTATAAATGGAAATTACATTCATTTGTAATACCAAACCAGTGTTCGAGATTAACGGTATCACGATATCCCGGGGATACCAGAATTTAATTTTGGATACCAGACTTCAATGACCCAGTATCTTACCGAGGTACCATATAAGGTTGTGGGGTTTTTTTTAATCCTGCGTTTTTATTTTTCGCTGAAACAATGAAGTCGTCATTCACTGGTGAAGTTAAGTTAACAGTACTCAGTCTAAAGCTATGCCATAACAAAATATCTCCCTCAACTCGTGCGATTCCCAGTCTGGAGCTCTACGCGGTAAGACGTGTTTGTTTCGCTTGTGCACACTGCACGTGCTTTCGTGTGCTCGACTTGGGGGTCGTTCATTTCGTTGTTTTTGTCAGCGAAATGAAGTTTTCTTCTGGGATGTATGCGGCCATTGAAACTGATTGAACGCTGGAACGCTTCTCGTTTCGACAGCCTGCACCACCAAGTTGGATTCTTTTTTAGCGAGATTTCTTGCCTCCACGTCATTTCTCCGTCTGACTGTCGACTTGTTTTTTTCGTGACTCGTATGACGGCCATTCTGCAGAACGCCACGGTTGTTCGCGTTTAGTCTCTACATGTCCGAGCCTGTCCTAGCAGCACTGGAAGATTGACCGCCCCACTCTAACAAGAAATAGGAAGCGGGGTCGGCCCCTACTACTCTTTTTCTAGACTTTACCTTGCTTTATAGTGATACCATCTCGTATCCTCCGGAGTCTAGCCCGTCCGCACCACTATACCAACCCATGACGACTGGACTATACCCTAGTCTGATACTCTCTCTCTCTCGTTCAGACGGATCCGGCTTCTCAAGATCTGTATTTCAGCACAGCACTACACCTTCAACGTCTATCGACTGTCAATCTAGGGGTTTTCTTGACGGGATGCAACCCATCTCGTCCCTTTAAGCTGTGCACCCAAACGGCCTTAACGAGGCCACTCGCGTGAACATATCGATCGGACTTTAAACTTTTAGATCTGCGTTCAAAATTTTATGTCGAAATTACTCTCTTTTTTTAAATATTATTAAATAGTCCGATCCTCTCTTCTTTCTCTTATTTAATTTTGGACTGTCCTTCTAAAATGCTCCAAATTATATAAATATTCGGCCGAGCAGTCAATTCTTTTTTATTTTTGGCTTGTAACCTTTTTCTTTTTTTTCTTTAATTTATTAACTTTTTTACTAATTGCTATTTTCAAAATTCTGCCCATTTTCACCTCCCCCCCCCCCCCCCCTCCATCCCGAGTCAGGCCACCGATCTTATCGGAGGTCGGACTCGGGATGGGCGTGTTCGAAACCCTAGTGGTATATGGGCACGTTAAACTAGTTATCATCATCAACTCGTACCCAATCTAATTAAAATTAGATCCACTATTACATGTGGATCTAACAGCAGCCCGATGGAGCTCATGTCCAGTTGACCTTTCGTTCGACCAATCAAAATCTTACTTGCAGAATCATGACAGTGATTTGAAAAGAATTTGAAAAACATTCGGGATTATGCCGAGGGTATACGAAATGATTCGGGTGAATTACGAAGTATGCCGGAAACTAATTTCAGTATAAAATTTTATATAAAATTCGTTTCAAGACGATAAAAAACCGTGATGGTATAGCCATAAAATCTGTTATACTAGTATACAATCCAGAGTTTATTACTGCACCCCCCCCCCCCCCCCCCCCCCTGTTTTTTAATGCTGAAATCGACCAACAAGTATGCCTATTGCATAAATTTCGGGAGCATACAAATTCCAAAAATACCGGTCGAGACTATTTATAGATTCGACTAGTATTTTTAGAATTTGTATTTTCCCGAATAACGTTATAAAAGGCGAAGTGTAATTGGTCGATATTTAAATTGTTATTTATAGATGAAATGTCACTTGGACATGGGAGTCCATGCAATGCTGTTAGATCTACTGGTGAGACCAGTAGAGATAATTTTAATCAGATTGAACTCGTACCCAGTCTAATGTTACACTGGAGCAATAGCGACGAAGCAAAAGACTGGGAACTGCTAAGTCACTATTGTTTTTATTGGATGTTTTCTCCCTTCAAATTTTATTTGAGATATTGATTCCACATCTGCAGAATATTGATACAGGTAGGTTTATCATTAGTAATGTCAGAAACACTTATAGATTACTGCTAAATATTAATTTGTGTCAGTATTACTCAAAAACAGATGTAGCAAATCTTTTTGCCGATTCCGTTTGATTGCGAATTTCACAAATTCCGCGATTTCAATTGAGGCGTAGCAATAGAATAGAACGAGAACAGTGTCGTCCAAGTTTGTTACGATGTTATTTATGAATTTCATTTAAGTGGGATACTAAATTCTCAGGTGGGATACCAGATTTTGAAATGTTAGTATCCAGCTGGGATACTGCCCAAAATGTTTAATCTCGAAAACTGCAAACCTAGTTATTGTATGACCCAAAACATTTTAATTGAACTACGATCGAGGGAATTCCATGACACGCTTCTTTTTTAAAATTTCGAAGTCTTCTTGTGAAAAGTCATAAAAATACAGCAAAACAGACTCGTAGTGATGAGGCATATATACGACAATCGTATACTATATTTTAGAATTGTATATAAACAACCGCCGTGTATAGAGTCTTGGTAAATGAGGGCAGGCTATATAATAAAATAATAATTTAAAAATATTATTTCATGGCGAAAATAACTGCGAATACGCTGAAATAAAATAATAAACAGTCGGAACATGAACTCACCATTTATTATTATTATTATTATTATTATTATCAGGCGCGTGCGCATGGAATTTAGCAGGGGAGTCTAGACGGTTACAACGCTATAGTGCTTGGTTCGAAACTTATAACATGTTTTCCAGCGTCACAAATGTGGCATACGACCAGCCAGTCATTTTTCGTTAAACGTTTGCAAATTATTTTGACTGATTCGCAAAGTGGTCATTCGGTTTAATGTACAGCGTTAATAAAAAACCCACAAAAAACAAACAAACAAACAAACAAACAAACAAAACAACCGAACAAACAAAACAGTATAGGGGCCTACTGTCGCATGTTTTGCCGTCCAAAGGTTGGCTTAATTATTACTTAACCCAGTTGAATCCAGTTCTACGCGTAGGGACAAGTTCAGCCTGCCGTTTGTGCATGTGTGCATGCACGTTAATCTTGCATTTTTATGGACCCCGACCCCCCCCCCCCCCCCTCCGATAAAACACCGCCCCCGCCACCCAAAAAGGTAGTAGTAGGCTAATAATAATAATAATAATAAGAAGAATTAATAATAATAATAATACACTATTATTATTATTATTATTATTATATCATTATTACATGTATGATAATGTTGGTAAAATCACGTCGCGGTGGGGTGGGTGGGGGTTACAGAAACATTACATAAATTTAGAGGGGGACCCGGGAGTGGTCTCAGCGTTACTGGTATAAAAAAAAAAAAAGTATTTTGAGTTTTATTGCCCCTTTCAATTTTGCGCATTTGAAATATAACTAACACAGCAAAATAACCTTTTAGTCATATTTATTTGCGGTAAAATTAACTTAAAAAAAAAAAAAAAAAAAAAATCCTAAGGAGCCTCAAAATTGCAATCAGAGAAAACATTATTAAGTTCAAGCCCTGTTAGTTTGTGTACTGTCCAAAGTTGGTTTCTCTTTCAGATAATCTACCTCAGCAGCTGATAATTTATAATTTTTATTTTTATTTATTTATTATTTATTTATTATTATTATTATTATTATTATTATTATTATTATTATTATTATTATTATTATTATTATTAATAATATTTTGTTAGTATTGTCAGGGCAATATTACGCTATTCGAAGATTTATATACAACATATATATTTTGTTATATTATTGAAATAAGCCATAATTAGTAATTGCAAACTGTCTGATCACTATTACTTGTTTCGGGTTTTTTATTGTTTGTAGAACGTATACCATTTAATACCATCCACAAATTAAATTTTTTATTTTTTTATTTTTTTTTTAAATCTATAAATGAAGAAATAAAGAACGAAAGAAAAGAACAAACAAGTAAATAAATAAACATGTGCACAAATTGTTGACATTCTAAAAATGACTATTATTAATGAATCGATTTGCGTTTCGTAGAACATCTATTAAAATCAGCTTTCGGGAATTTTTATCAGACGTTTTAATATTTTAAGCTATTTTAAAGGAAAATAAACCAAGGTTTATTGTGATAGACTACTTTCAACTGGGTGTTTACTTAATTAGTTACGTTATATGTGGTTGTGCTGCGACAGGGTGAGGATGACTGCCCATGGAATCAAGCTTGATACGACTGGTTGGCTGCCCGTCTGCAGTCGTAACCACTAAAAAAAGAAAAGAAAGTTTGCCACGGTACCATTGGTGGACTTTCACACCTGTGACAAAACAAGATATTGTCAAGCGTTTCTTAGTTGAATTCAGACCCGTGATAACGCTGTATATGCATTCAGAGGAACGCAAGTGTTTTATTATAAAAACCAATATATATATTATTCTTTTTTTTTACGGCAATGAATTAGGACACAAAACTGGAGTATGGTGCAGCGCCCTTTTGTATTGCTAGCTAGAATGTTGTATTCATTGAAGTGGTTTTATAGTAAACGTAAACACGATAGATACCATTATGTGAATGTGTGTCTTCATCCCCTGGGTAACATTCATTTGATAAGCCAGACGTTATGATCCCCTGTTTCTCAAGGCAAATAATAGTTCTACTGTGATAGTAGTAGACAATGGGAGATCAGTTCTACTGACTGACCAGCACTGCTTCTAACTATAGGCACTGTTACTGGAGTTGATGCTAAACACATCTAAGTTTAGTAAATTATGATTATGAAATAAGTAATGTCATGAAGTTGCTTGTGATCCAGATGTTTATAGGGGTTTTTTGGGTGTTTTTTTGCGTATGACTAACGTTAAATTTACCTATAGATGCAAAGGCCTAAATAGTCGGGGTCGACGTTTAACATGCTTCTATTACTAAAATAAATTAATGTATAAGCTTATTATCGCTCAGTACATGTTTTTATTAATTTTAATAACTTATTTTCATTGTTATGTTTTTTTCTATTTACCCTACGTCGCAGAGGACGGTAAAGCGTTCTCGTTACACGAACTTGGTAAATCGTGTTGACACTGCGGTTATTCGGGGGATGCCCGTCACGTGACCAAAAATAATACGTCACACCTCTGCTCTCCAAATAGCCGTTATTTTTCTCTGAATTATGGACCGTTGACATAATTCAATTATTTTTTATAAAATATCAATAATAAGTGGAATATACTGGTTATGTAGATGGTTTAATAAAGTACTTTTAGGTACAAATCAAATGTATATATTGTCATATAATACTTTGTTGGATCAATAATTAGGTCAACCATCCGTGACAGAGCGCCTTTAAGATGGAAAATATCAACCGAGTCTATATTAATCGGTATTTGTCGAGGCTCTGCCGAGACAAATACCGATTAACTAGACGAGGTTGGTATTTTACATATTAAAAAAAAACGAGTAGCAAATTCTACTTATACTATAACACTTCTAAAATAACATTTTAATTCATGTTTTAAAAAATCACAGTACTAAAGTCGCCACCATCGATAATATGACGTCATCACGATAGAACAGATTAGTTTGATGTCAGGCATTTTAAACATATCTTTGAAAACGTTACGCTCAGATACACGGGTCTTGTTGGTTTGTAAGCAAACGACCAATCCACAGCAACACATTACCTAGAGATCTTGCAAATTTGCATACATTATTAACCGGGTTAATAAATAAATAAATATATATATATATATATATATATACACACACACACACACACACACACACACACACACACACACACACGTGTATATATATACTTAACTCCAAAAGAAACGCGAATACGTAGATTGGAGGTTTGAGTGCACTCATTGAAATACGTCCCAAAGTTCTTAAAATAATCGTTTCTATGAAAAACTTAAACAATTCGTAAAGATGAGATTTCATGTTATTGACATGTTAAAAATCGAGGTCGCATTGTCATTTGAAATGTCAAGGCCATGGCGCTTCTTCAATGGCGTCACATGCCACTCAAACATGTCCACTAATAGCGGGTGTGTCCGCCATTGCTGGCCATGACCGCCGCACACCTCCTACCCATGGAGAGGAAGAGGTTCCTGATGAAGGCCCTGGGCACGTTGTTGTAGGTGTCCACGACGGCCTGGCGGAGCTGCTGCTGTGTCACCACGGGAGCAGGGCGTTGGTTCATCATGCGCTGAACCTCGTCCCACAAGTGCTCGATGGGGTTCAGATCCGGGCTTAAAGCTGGCCAGTCCATTGTGATGATGTTGTGCTGTGCCAGGAATGCCTGGGTGGCCCGTGCCGTGTGTGGCCTGGCGTTGTCGTGCTGGTAAACCATCTGACGGTGACCCGCGAAAAAAGGCACCACCACAGGCGTGAGCACTTCGTCGATGTAGCGCTGTGCTGTGACGCCCCTGCCGCGTCCTCGGCCGTTGTTGTCGAAGATGACAGGTTGTACACGACGTCCCCAGGATATGGCACCCCACAGCATGACGGAAGGCCCTCCCCAACGGTCCCTCTCCATAACACACGCATCTGTGAAGCGCTCACCTCGACGCCTCCACACCCTCATACGACCGTCGGCCCTATCTAAGCAGTAGCGGCTTTCGTCGGAGAAGACGATGTTCTGCCACTGTCGGTTCCGCCACTGTCGATGCAGAACAGCCCAGTTGTGTCGTGCAAGGCGGTGTCGCTGTGTGAGACGTTGTCCAATGTACGGTCGACGACAGTTCAGATGGATGGCGATCAGACGACGTCGTACCGTGGTGTAGGAAACGGGGCGGTTGTGGGTTCCCACTGTCTGCCAGGCTGTTGTGGTGGCTGGTACGAACCGATCACGCATGTGAGTTCGGACGATGTAACGGTCCTGGCGCTGTGACGTACTCTGGGACGGCCGCTACGTGGACGGTCGACGACGTTGTTGTTCTGTAGAAATCGGTCTATGAGACGGTAGATTGTCGAGACATGGACACCGAAAGCACGTGCAACCTACCTGGCATCCATTCCGGCCTCCAAATTCCCCAAAGCTCTATGTCTGGAATCAGCGTTAAGTCGTGGCATCGTTGTATCGCTACTCGTAAAATGAGTTGAACATTGCTGTCTGGCGTTTCTTTTATACCCAGGCCTGGTAGTGTTTCACGTGCAATTCGCATCTTTCATGATCCACCCGTTTTGCATTCCAGATCGATTTTGGTCGTCAATTTCAGCACGTGCGTGACGTCACACTGTACTCGTTTTTTTCATGCGTTATGTGGAATTGGATACGCTGACAAGATGGCTATTGGTCAACTTAATCGATTTGTACATAGTTTATTCAAATGTGGGTTTTTTTAATATTTTAAAATTTTCGCGTTTCTTTTGGAGTTAAGTATATATTTATTACCCCCAATAGGCACTCATAACGGGGAAAATAAAAATCATAATTTCTCAATGAGAAATTATCATGCATTGGTCTAACGAACAATACTATTGGATGATTTGACGCTTACAAACCAATGACCTTGTCGGTACTAAATATGACGTTTTCACGATTTGGCAAACACAATGACGTCATGTAGTTTAAAGAATTTGCGTTTACGGCTGTCTGTTTTTGGTGTTAAATTTATAACAAAATGTCATTTTAATGCAGTTCATTATAGATTTTGTTCCAGAATAAAGAGGACATTTGTTTTTGAAAATGATCTACGGACGTGATTAAATTACAAAGTTATAGCAATACTCAGAACAGTGCGTAAAGCGGTTTATATAATATATATATAATGTATATAATGTATGTCCTTTGTGAAATAATTTTCATTTGTCACTCGCTAAAGCTCGTGACAACTGAAAATTGTTTCACTCGGGACATACATTTGATAATAACTGGTAACTCGTTTATTATCCTCTATATATTCATGCATGCATGCATGCATGCATACATACATACATTCATACATACATACATATATTTATTTATTACCCCAGCAGGCACTTATAACGGGGAAAATAAAAATCATAATTTCTCAATGAGAAATTATTATGCATTGGTCTAAAGAACAATACCATTGGATGATTTGACGATTACAAACCAATGACCTTGTCTGTACGAAATATGACGTCATCACGACTTGGCAAACACACACAATGACGTAATGTAGTTTAAAGAGTTTGCGTTTTATAACAAAATGCCATTTTAATGCAAGTCATTATAGATTTTGTACCAGAATAAAGAGAACGTGATTAAATTACAAAGTTATAGCAATACTCAGAACAGTGCGTAAAGTGGTTTATATCGTTTCTGTGCATTGTGTCCAAAATAAAGGCTTTTAGAGAAGAAAAAAAATAGCTGAGGTAATAAATAGAATAACAAACTCGGTATTAGTTATTATCAAATTTATGTCCCGAGTGAAATAATTTTCATTTGTCACTCGCTAAAGCTTGTGACAACTGAAAATTATTTCACTCGGGACATAAATTTGATAATAACTGCTAACTCGTTTATTATCATATATATATAAAGATAAGATAGATAGAAAGATGAGATTGAAAGAGAAAGAAAGAAAGAAAACAAAACGATAACAACAAGAACATAATCTTAATAACAATTTAAAACAGTCGAACTAAGTTTTCAATGTCTGCGTACTGTATTTAAATAATAGTTTGCATCCTCAAAATATTTATTATTCTGTTTTGGCAAATAAGTTAAAATTTGTGTCTGCCTATTTACTACATCTAAAGTATTACGATTATGTCATTAAGGATGATCATAAATAATGAGCACATATCTAAAAATGTATATACATATACCACATTGTCTGTTACAACAGAGCAATGATTTCACCTTTATGTTTCAGATAAGCAATGTTCTTGTTATACACGTTCGGTTTGATTTGGAGCAATTAAGAATTAATGGGAAAAAAAATACTCACCATCAGAATTGCTATCTGGGGGTTCTCCACTGCAATATCAAATATTGATGTGTGCAAATAGGCGCGGCAGTCTCGTCTCCAACATCTCCAAAATAGTTCATCTTTTGTTGTTCTGTTTTTATGATATCGATGATTATTATAAATTAAAACACAGCCACCACGATTGCCTCTCTGTATGTATGCCATGTTTATAATGTTTTGCTTCAAACATAACGTGTCTTTATGCTTATATATACCTGTGTAACGTACCCAGAACTCCCCTTTTCATATCCAAATATGGTCATGCGGTTACTTTAATGAATTAATCTTTCTTTGACATCTGTAATAGACAATTATAAGTTTCATATTTGTATTAAAAATTGTATCAGGGTTCAGTGTATTTTGAATTTCATTCAGATATGAAAAACTATTTCCGTTTTTCTGACACTTCCGTTACCTGTTAAAACTATTATACAGTCTACTTTAACTTTCAAAATTTTAAATTGCATTCTCATCATCATATAATGTCCAAAATATGTATTCAGTTTTTCCTGTGAAACATAAAGGTTATACCTTGAGGTCAAAGCCCACAAAATACTATATCCAAATAATTCCATGTACTACCATTTTATAAACGTCTTTATTGCAAAGCCACTTATGGTGGCCCATGGGTTAGCACGTGTCCAATTTGTTTTCTGAACTTTTCAGTAACGTGTATTGTAATCAATGTACGGAAAGAAAGAAATGTTTTATTTGACGACACACTCAACATATTTTATTTATGGTTATTTGGCGTCAGACATATGGTTAAGGACCACAAAGATATTGAGAGAAGAAACCCGCTGTCACTTAATAGGCTATTATTTTCGATTAGCAGCAAAGGATCTTTTATATGCACCATCCAACAGACAGGAAAGCACATACCACAGCCTTTGGTATACCAGTCGTGGTGTATTGGCTGGAACGAGAAATAGTCAATGTACGGATGTTCAAAAGAAACTATACCAAGACTCTGAGAGACTACTAAAGAAAACCCTAAATATGTCGCTGCATGTTCCAAAGCTATATACTATTATTGATGTGAACATGTCGTTCCAAACAACCAGAAACATATTTAACTATCATTTCAAATCCATAATCCAAATTATAAAGAATTTTAAGCCATTTATTATCAGTAGTTTCTTTTGGACGTCAGTATAGAATAATATAAACGAGTTCCCGTAACAGACAATATTTAAATATTACGAGTGCTTTTTCAATCGCACATTCGCTCGCGATCATTTTGATGTACAATTGACAACGCACTGGTTGTAATATAAACGATTTCTCACGGGAGATCGTTTAGTATTCTTTAAGTACTAACTGTACATCAGGTCTACCAACTTAATGAAATGTTTGTTTTCGGATCTTAAAAACTATTTTCAAATTAAAACGTGCGCATTTACATTTTTAAAAAGGTAATATACAGCGTGCGAAACCTTTTATATACACACATACATCATACAACACACGCACTTTTATACAGTGGAACCCCTCCAAACGACCATCCATATACTAAGGCCATATGGGGATGTAATCATAAAATACTATTCTTAAGACAACTCGCTATTACGGATTCCGACTGCTAATTTTCAGAACGGTTTTACTCCACAAATGAGACTTCTACACTAAGTAACCTACAATACTGATAACAAACAATAAACTTTCATAATTAATTTACTGTTAATGGTCTGTTTATTGTGTAAGGTATACATAAGAATATCGAAAAGTATAAATTTAATATTATAAGCATCTAGAGTATGTGTATGGGTAATGTTTGCGTGCTTCCATAAAACAAAACTGTTCAAGAACGCCTATCCTGGGCACAACCTCTGAATTCACCAGAGTTCTGCCCACAACAGGAAAGCATTCGTTTTCATGAAAGTATATGTATATTCTGTACAATTCTTTGTTTAGTTTTTGAGTCAGACACGTGATACATACATTCGTTCTGTTTTTGTGGCAGTATACGTCCATGATCCCTGAAGCAGTGTTGTCTGTTGAGTCTTGTTAAGTTTCAACGTCAGGTAAATTACGACGCCGACTGATCTTTTAATTTGAAATAGGCTTGACACTGGATTAATAGTTTCTGGCATGAGTCCTTATGTAAATTGTTTTTTGACACAAGTCTCAAGAAAATCAATCTTTGGAGCGAGCTTTAGCGAGCTCCATGGATTGATTTTCTTGTAACGAGTGTCAGAAAAACCATCTACAAAAGGACGAGTGCCAGAAATATTTTCTAGCACAACCTGTCTTATAAATTTTATTATTAATTTAGTCTAACTATACTGTAAGTCTCTTCATTTTATTTTTGTAACGTGACGTCACCTCTAAGCTGACACCCATGTTACGTCACGAGTGTGAAAGCATACAGTGGTGTCGAGAAGACCTACTCATATTATGTGACGTCATATACTACTTTGTTTAAAAAATGACGTAATCAACCGGTAGCAACTGCCGTCTACATCCTAATATTAACCAATGAAAAGGGCGGATTAGCGTCTACACACATGTGGTAGACGGTTTTTCTACCACCCCTTTCTAGCACCTTTCTACGACGTCATTGTGCTAGAATATTCTAACAATTACATGTACCGTCATCTTAAATTAGGCAATGCTACGAATTGAAGTGAAGCAATGCTGTTGCAAAACTTTGAGGATAAAATACATGTTAACATATTTATACCATACACATATTAGACGTAGTAGAACACTAGCCTATGTTCACGGAGTACAGTGTTTCGGATCAATGAACCTTCGGACTACTGAACCTTCGGACAATTGAACCTTCGGACTATTGAACTTGCGGACCATTGAACCTTCGGACTATAGAGCGGTCCCCGATCTATATACAAATCTATTAATCTAATATTATAAACTGAATCGTTTTTCTACGGAACTAACTTTATATTTGGTATTTCTCTGAAATCATGGCACTGATCAACATATTTTTGGTGATGCCCGCAACCAATGCAACCAGCATTCGTTTTCGGCCTTGCGAAGAGTGAAAACATACCTACGTACCAGTATGTCGCAGAAAAGGTTAAATCACTTGATGCTTTTGTATGTATGTAAGGACAGATTGGACAGCTTGGATATAAAATCTGTAGGCAATGCACTTTGCTGTGGTCACGACAAAAGAGTGTTCAACTTCGGCAAATTTTTAGTACCGGTAATGCAAAGGAAAAAAAAGAAGAAAAAAACCGACCACAAATGGCATTTCTGTGTCATCATCGGAGACATACCCTCATTAATTTTTTTTTTTTTAAATCCAAAAAATGTAACTAAACGCTCTTAAATGGTTTACTATATAATTTGCATTTCTTTTTATAAAAAATAGCAACACATTTTATCACAATCAGATATTATTTATAATGTCCAGAAGCTATTAAAATCGTTTTTCCAGTATCTACATTTCAAAAATTTGGCGGGAGAGCATGCCCCCGGACACCCCTAACAAATTCGAGCCACTTCTTCATAGCCCTCAACATCGCTAGTCCGCCGCCCCAATGTCACAATCGTTCCGGCGGCCATGCAACGAGCTTTTAATCCACGATTAAGGTGGACGACAGTCACTTTTTGGACCCTTGTTTTGGTTTCGTACACAATAAATAAAACATATCCAACGGTAATATTGTGACATGATATATTTGACAAAAGGTACTTTTTATTTCTTTCATCTTTTAAAACTTAAAATTAATATTTTGTCCAGAATTATGAAAAAACTAAATAATACCGACCTGTAAACAGCGGTGTCTGTTATAGGAATTTGACAGGGGTCAAGGTTAGTAGACTAGTTTTTTATTTTAATGTGGCGAAGCATTGTAATAATATAGCTAATTCTGAATTTAAATGACATCAGTATTCCAATGATGTCACTTTGCATGTTCTTACAATAACCATAAACTAGGTATATGACATTTCCTTTTTAAGAATTGCTATTGATTTTTTTTTTTTTTTTTAACATTACTAATGCACCTGAATGTGTTTGAACAAAATCTTGTGATTATAAAAACTTGTACCTTTTACGAAATATGGATTTTTAGTGAAATTACGGTAAAATATGCTATATTTATTGTGTACGAAGCCAAAACAAGGGTGCGAAAAGTGACTGTCGTCGACTTTAGCAACAACGACGTCGCATGCACCGTCTCCTCACATAGAAAACTTGGATGAACTGACAACGCTGAAGGTTTTGTGACGTATTACGAGCAATACCGGCGTCGGTGGTGTCGTGGTTTGGCCATCGATCTACAGGCTGGTAGGTACTGGGTTCGGATACCGACTACAAACCCTGAGTGAGTGTTCCGCAAGGCTCAATGGGTAGGTGTAAACCACTTGCACCGACCAGTGATCCATAACAGGTTCAACAAAGGCCATGGTTTGTATTATCCTGCCTGTGGGAAGCGCAAATAAAAGATCCCTTGCTGCTAATCGGAAAGAGTAGTCCATGTAGTGGCGATAGCGGGTTTCCTCTCAAAATCTGTGTGGTCCTTAACCATATGTCTGACGCCATATAACCGTAAATAAAATATTTCTTTCTTTCTTTGTATTACGAGCAAATTAAATATTACATTGTTCGTGCATTTTAGCTATTAACAACTCTTTAAAAGGCATTTCAAACAATATCATTAATATTATAGATAACTTTTCACTCATTCTTTCTTATTTCTGTTTAATGTTTAAATAGAACTATAATATTTATTCCTAGGTGTAATAATTGGTGGTTCATCGGTCCGCGTAATAATACAGCTGACCTAGTTTGTAAATTGAGAAATCCCCGTCATTAGCTAGCAGTGTTAGCAATTTTTTAACTATTATTTGGAAACAATATCCAATTTAGGGTATGTAATAAATACAAAACTTCTGATTTTTGTATTCCACGAGTGTATTTCCTGCAGGAAACCCCGATGCCGCATAGGTCTATATGTAGTTGTGTCTATATATACAGCATTTTATTACTTAGGATGGTATAATTTCATTTTTCATTTCATTTCAAATTATTTTCGTGCTTATATCCAATTAAGGTTGTTGGGTTTTGTTTTGTTTTTGTTTTTGTTTTTTTGTTGTTGTTTTTTGGGGGGTCCCACATTATTAGTACGACACTGCCGTCAGTTAGCAACTATAAATATCCTCAAAGGCACTTCCTGTTATCTCTGGAACTAGTAGCTTAATCCCACATTTTTGTAATTTGAGAATTAACGCAGCGATGCGGTTTTGGGTTGGGTTTTTCCTTTGATTTCTTTCCCTTAATTTTTGTTTTATTTTATAATTTATTATTTATTATTTTATTGTTTATTTTTATTTATTTATTTGTTTTATATATTAATTGTGTGTGTGTGTGTGTGTGTGTGTGTGTGTGTAGAAACGCATGTGGTTATTTGCAAACCCTCCTTGCACGGCTGGCAGGTGAAAGTGCAATTTGATCCACGTTAGCTGCAGTAAACACTGTGGGCTGCTAAAACAAGAGACACGTGAATGCCTACCCCACCGCACTAGTAGAATCACTCTGACCCCACACGTAAACGGATCTGCAAATACACCGAAAACGGAATCCTAGCTTTATATGTATTCTAGTTCTTTTCCTTGTCCGGACGACATAAGCGTTACCCAGGCGCGTGTCCAGACAGGGGTTTCGTGATTCGAAATCTACCAAAAGCGTTCCAAGCGATTTATGATATATAAATATTTCCTAGAGGAGTTCGATTACCACACACATACACACACACAAACCACAAACGCGCGCGCGCGCATACACACATCTAATAACATCGCTCGCCACAGACTAGACCTCCCTCCCCATGTACAACTCGCGCCTGGTTAGCACAATCCAAAATTGTATCCCTGTACAAGACAGACTCAAAAGGATGTTTTGACAAGGTCGACCCACCCTGTAAACAAAACACGAAACTTGCCTTTATTACAGCCGTCGCTAAGACAGCCCTGAGTTGTCTCATCCTTGTTGCCGCCTAAGCACGGCAGGAGTCTCTCTTGGGGAGCATCATCAGGATAATCACAGGTTCTTGTGTGAGACACTGTCCGCCTGCAGTCAGACTGACACGCACCCAGGTGCTGGACCCAGGATGACCACGCCCCACGCACTGGATAGAGTTAAAACATTAAAGTTTGTTTTTGTTTGACAACAGTGGAGCACATTGATGTATTGATCATCGGCTATTGGTTATTGGATGAAAAATATTACAAAACATTATTGGTAATTTAGGTCGTGATTTGGAGGAAATCCGCTATATTGTTCCATTAGCAGAAAGGGATCTTTTATATGCACTTTCTCAAAGACAGCATAACACATACATTGGCCTTTGATATACCAGTCACGGGAAAACTGGTTGAAACGGGAGAAGAAGAAAAATAATCAGAGAATGGATCATGGATCCACTGGGGAGTATTGATCCTACAACCAATGTGCCTGAGCACTACTGAGGAAGCTTGATCTCATTTTGGAGAGAGAGAGAGAGAGAGAGAGAGAGAGAGAGAGAGAGAGAGAGAGAGAGAGAGAACGAACGAACGAGAGAGGTGAATAATATCAACGTTTATCATTACAGGGGTAGAAACTAACTTCAGCTCCTCGCCCCAGGGAAGTAGAAATTGCTTACTTTAAATGACACTAGTGCAACCTTTCTAGAATACCAGTCCCTCAGACCAATGGAAATACTTCTTAATTTCTATCCCTTTCATCAATCATCATACTTATACAAATAATTTCACCTGTTGATAGTTGCAACAGATCTTCTTTTTTTTAATTATTGTCCCAGAACACATCTGTAATGTCAGGGTTGGAGCCCTAAATTAATTACGTACAGAAACATAGTGGTACACGGTGCACATACACACACAAACAATCAAAAATATTATAGATATAGATATAGATAGATATAGAAATAGATATATATATATACATATGTACTATTTTAACACATGCAGAGGCACCTTCTTTAGTTTAAAGTGGGGAGATAAACCAAGTAAAACTAGTTGGTAAAAAGAGAAGGGGAAAAAAGGTAGAAATTAGAAAGACAAGAGGAAGAAGAAGAAAAAAGAATAACAGAGAAAGGCTTTCCATACTAGAACCATCAGTTATTTATTTTTAAAAAAGGCTAGCCAAGGTCCCCAGGTTTCATTAAATTCTTTAAAAAGACAGTTTTTATAGAAAATGTATTTTTCAATATGCAATGTGTCATTTAGTATATTTTTAAGGCCTTCAGTACTTAATTTGGCATTTTGAATTTTCATTCCATATATATAGTATTTTACATTAATAATTAGCCAGTTAAAAAAAAAAAATCTCTGTCATCTGCAATTCTAAACAAAACTGTATTTTTGTCAAATATAATGTGTACCTTTCGCCTCTGTCCACAGTTCAACAGTTTCCCAAACCTCATTAACATTTGCACATTCGTAAAATAAGTGTTCCAATGTTACATTTTTTTAATATAAAATTAAATATACAGACACAGATATTTGCAAGTTTTGTAATGTTCAACACATTACAAAACTTGCAAATATCTGTGTCTGTATATTTAATTTTATATAAAAAAAATGTGTTGCTCTATGTACAATTTTATACTGAAATCACAAAAAGGAATGGTCTTTTAAAACTCTAAATGGTAAATTATAATAGTGTATTAAAGTATTTAATTCACTCTTTCTTTCATTCTTCCTTACCTTCTCTTTTCTCCCTTTACCATTCCCTTTAAATATTTCCTCTACCTCTATCTTCACTGTTAACCCCACATATTAGTGAACTCCATGTTTTCATGTATTCATGCTTATTAACATGGATGTAAGGTAGTGAAATCAGGGCCCCAACCCTGAGACTACTATACTTGTGTCTGGGGTCAATAAACTTAATTTTCTTTAAAAAAAAAAAAAAAAAACCCATTATAATAGTGTACAGTGTTTCAATTTCTGTGAAGAAAACACATAACCTAATTCAGAGTATTTAGTTTGTGAAGTAGGAACTGCATTGTTCTTGCTCAACAGTTTATATATTGCTTTACTTCCCATTTTTGTATCTTTTAAAAATGTTCTTAAATTAAAAGGGAAAATTTGATTATTCATGGATACAAATAGTTGTTTATCAATTTTTATATTGTCTGTAAAAGTTTTAATAGCTTTTATTAAAGTTGCATATTCTAATAAATTTGATTTAATGTTATACTTGAACTCTCCAGTCTCATTAAGTAAATCTTGTATAATTAAAAAAATGTCAACATAATGTTTGTACAATATATGTTTGTGATCTTTAATTATATAACTATTTAACCAAATATTTGTACTCATCACTTCATCATTATTTTCCTAAGTTTGTTTTTGTTGAATCCTTATCCAGCTCTGTAATACATTTTTCCAGAATATATTTTTTATTTGTTTTTGTTTTCTTTGAATATAATTGTCTCCAAATTTAAGCATATCTTTTGTCTTTAATTTTGTTACTACCTGGAATAAAGTTACCCATTTTGAATCTGTAGTGAAGAGACTTTTTATCCAGGAAGCTTTTAGTGCCATCATAAAATTTGAAAAATGTAACATTTTAATACCTCCTTTGCTATAATCTTGTATCAATATTTTTTGTTTATTTTTTTTCAGGTTTATTTTGCCAAATTATATAATAGTTTATTTATTTGTTTTGTTATTATATCTGGCGGGTTTGGTAGTGAAATAAGTAAATGGTTTATTTTTGGTACTATTAGTTTTAACAACAGTAATTCGACCTAACACAGTTAACTTTCTTGATAACCAATGTTTTGTTAATGTTTTCATTTCCAGTACCTTTTGTTCAAAGTTATTAACAGTGATTTCTTCAAGATTGCAACAGATCATGATCATTATTGTTTAAAGAAAAGTTAAAAGTTGGTTTTGTTTAACGACACCACTAGAGCACATTGATTTATTAATCATCTGCTATTGGGTGTCAGATGTGGTAATTCTGACATATAGTCTTAGAGAGGAAAGCCACTATATTTTTCCATTGGTAGCAAGTGATCTTTTATATGTACCATCCCAAAGGATAGCGCATACCACGGCCGTTGATATACCAGTTGTGGTGCACAGACTGGGACAAGATTATTGTGTAAAGAAAACATTTTCAAAATTACACCAGTGACCTACGCCCGTATCTCAAATAGATCTGTACACCCATAGACTAGCATAGGCCGGATCCCTCTACTTCGAAATAAGTCATTTCTTTAATAATGCATTTTCATTCACTTACGCTTCAACGCTAGAGTAAAACCTTCGCTGCGTCTTAAAGGCTGTGTTCCCTGGCAGAACCATTCTGCAGTGTCGTTGACTGTAACTCTTTTGATTGTCAGAGTGTAAATCCTAGTCCTGTTCAGACGTCCGTTTGTTCCGTGTCCACACGAGGCATCGTAGTCAGCTGCTGCCAGGAGCTTGGCCACCGAGCATCCCGCTAGAGTCTGCGTTAGCATGCCGAACTCTCCCCTTGGATCATGGAAAGTGATCACTTCTTCGTTGATCTCATCGTTTACCGTACATGTAAGCGTGTACGTCTGGTTCAGATCGGGATAGGCCGGAGATCCAGACAAATCAAGGGACCCCACTGCAACAGAAACGTTTTCATATGTGAATTGCTAAAAACATTACAGATTTATAAGAGAACAAATCAATACGAAACAAATCTGAACGACAAAACCGTTATCCATCATCAAGACCATATCTCTGCACAATGCAGAGTCGAATGTACATTTGGCAAAATAGTGGTTGGTTCAATGAATCTCTATCTAGAGCCTCGTCTATAGGATGACACCCACTGCCGAAGAAATGCTTTACTCAATGTAATTAAAATCAGCCCACTGGCCTGTACTATAGCCTGTGGTAATTAGAGACCCACTGTTGCTGATTTTAATCACATTGATCATTTACTGGACAATACATCCTTCCTGCACCGCTCAAAAGAGACCTGCCACTCCCAGACCTGTATCCGTGCTCATAAAACATTTAGAGTCCAGGGGCCCTATTTTCGAAGCCATCTTAGCGCTACGAAATCGTAAAACCGTCGTAGGCTGTGACGTCACTACAGCGCACGCCATAGTGAGGTCATAGCTTACGATGATTTCACGATTTCGTAGGCTAAGATAGCTTCGAAAATATGGGCCCAGGGCCCATATTTTCGAAGCCATCTTAGCGCTACGGAATCGTAAAACCATCGTAGGTTGTGACGTCACTACATCGCATGCCATAGTGACGTCATAGTTTGCGATGAATTTACGATTTCGTAGGCTAAGATTGCTTCGAAAATATGGGCCCAGAAGGAACGTCACGCGCATGCAATTTGTATGCCGTTGCCATGGCGTTACTGTCTCGGACTCTATTATAATAGTCTTGAGTCTAGATTCTAAAAGTTTTATTAGCACCAGGCCAGTTTACTAAATCAAAACTAGTACAGGAAAGACCTCATTGAAATAAATATAGTTGTCATGCCATGCATTCATGAATCATTGTCATAACAGTGATGATGTCAGGGATTCGCGAAAGTTGAAAATATCCTGCGTCACTGGTGGCACATGCCATTACTACTGTCATCATAGCTTTCAAGTCTGTCACTTCATCTAAAACGATGAAACACTTTGCAGGAGTTTCACCAATGACATAAAACACTATGCACAAGTTCAAAATATGGAATAGTACCATATATCATTTTGGTCAGTTATGCATTGTATTTAGTAGATGAGCCTCAGAATGTTCACTATGAAACTTTTTGAATGCCTTCAGAAATCCCTGGACACCATTAACATGATGGAATAACTTCTGTGCCACACTGGTATGGCGGGTTTAAAAAAAAATCTACATACAATGAGCACGCCCTACGAATCTTAGAAGTAGGCTAATATGTAGACACCAAAAGCTGGAGCAGAAGGTATATTGCTCCACATAAAGGGAAAATTGACTATTGGAAACTTGAAGTCATCTCTTTTGTCATTATAGCTAAGATACCAATTTGTCTATAGTCCTTCCCAGGGGAATGGGTTTTTTGTTTTTTCAAACTATGAAGTTTACTACAAACTATTTATTTATGTGTCGGTTGTTTTCTAAATTGAAAAAAAAAAGAGAAGATTTTTTTGTTATTTCCAAAACACTTTTATTTTTATTTTTACGTCAAACCAAACTGAAATTATTTACAAAAAACAATAAAAACAACAACAAACAAACAAACTAAAAAACGATTTTCGTAGGCGGATGGGATGGACTATAAGTATTTGGCCAACCCGCACCAAATGATTGGTCAGCTCGCCTAAAACTCACTGTACTATGTTAGTTAACTTTAAATTGGAAGCTATGTATAAATAAAAATAAAAGGTGAGTTTACGAAGAAGCTATTATGCATGTTCATCCAAATCAGCCGATGACACATAAAATTGTTTATATTGTGTATATTTGATACATCGTTTAACATGGTTGTTGGCCAGTTTGCTTCTTTACGAGTCATCAGTTTATAGTCACAAGCGTGGATCCAGGATTTTTTAACATAGGGGACCCAAAACCCCTTGTTGTGTTTGAAAATATAATTTAAAGGTCCTTGACAGGTGGACGGGATAAGTTTGCAGTTGCATTGTGTATTCTGTAATATATATTGCAGGCACAGCGGAAGCAAGTTGACATGGGGGGCTGACTGATTGCGGACGCAAAAGTGTATGGGGGGGGGGGGGTCGGGGTTATTCTCCCCCTGAAATGCAATTTTGCAATTTCCTGCATTCTACAAGTAAAGTTCATCTCTGCCTTAAAGCCGCACACCCTAGTTCCATCCAGCGAAAATAAATTATAATTTGGTTAATCTACAAACCTGTAACACACTTAGATCACGTTTTTATCAAATGGAGTGAAAAAGCAGGTTTTATATCGATAAATACCATGGGAATCCCCATGTCCCAATTGCTTGAAATAATTTTGAAAGTTTGTATTCTGATGTCACCGGTAGATGTCGCTCGAAGCACAACAATGCCTACGTCACGACAAATTTCACAGAGTGCGCACAGACTTGGGGTGCGTTCTTTTCACCTCTCCTGGACATGTTCCAACTGTTCTGTCCTGGTTGTATCCCCTCTCCAGATATCGTAGAACTTAGCAAAATTATTGGTTTTAAGGGTTTTTAACGTTTTGTATTGCGATACTTACTTGTCTGAACTTTATTGTTACTGAAAATGTTCATGAACTGTGAAGAAAAATCTCACAAATGAACAACAACAAATCGGATGTTGATTGCGCGAACCGTGCACGAGAAAACAAACCGAACCAAAATGATAACGGCCACGTGGTATACCAACGTCTGTGACATTGAAATGGAAATATCCCCTCTAAAAATAGATTAGACCTTGTCTGCTCAACGGTTTTTTCTTAGACGCGCGTGAGTTTTTCAGAAATACGAAAAATGCATTTTGTGGTATTACAAACACCAGGATTACCAGGATTACCAAAAAACACTTCAGGTGAATGGAAATGTATAATTATTCTAAATAATAAACGGTAAGTAAAGTGCAATTTTATTTGTGTAAAAATGGGTTTAATAGCGAAAAACAACGTCGTAATGGTTAACAACTAGCCGTAACTAGGGTGTGTCCCTTTAAGATTTAATATCAATAATAAAGCCCCCCCTACCCCCACCCTGCTCCGCCGTGCCTGTATTGTTTGACCTAAAATAGGATAGGCGTGAACTCCTACATATGTACTAACTCTAACAACAAATATAGATAACAAAATGAGAAGCATACTAACTACAGGTTACCAGTAAACCTGGAATCATACAAACACAGTGTATTGTCTTCATGTTGCTATGCTGATTATTAGTAGATCTGTCACTCGAACACCTGCAATTTAAAATGTTTCAATAATGTTCTTCTGAATACTGAAGTAAATAACTAAACCGAAAAGGAAAGGATAAAAAAATTTTAACGATTTTTGTTTGTTTTGTTTAACGACACCGCTAGAGCACATTGATTAATGAATCATCGGCTATTGGATGTAAAACATTTGATAATTTTGACATTAGTCTAGGAGAGGAAATTTGCTACATTTTTTCTATTTGTAGCAATGGATCTTTTATATGCACCATCCCACAGACAGGATAGCACACACCACAGCCTTTGATTATACCAGTCGTGGTGCACTGGCTGGAACGAGAAATAGTTCAATGAGCCCACAGACGGGGATCGATCCCAGACCGACCGCGTATCAAGCGAGCGCTTTACCACTGGGCTACGTCCTGCCCCGTTGTTTAACGATATCTCAGCACATTTTAACTATGACTACTTGGTGTGTAACACAGGAGTCAAAATAGCGGCCTGCGAAAAGTAGTCTAGAGCTTTTTTTTCTTGCTTTTTTGTTTTATTATTATTTTTTTTTTTAGACGTAGTAGGAAGTACTAAACAAAATAATATCCGGCTGGGTCAAAGTTGGAGGTGCACTTAACTTTTGATAGAACAGTTAATACCACTGGAATTGGTGATAAATGTGACAGCGTTTGTTGTCATAAGATGTTGGTTCATCAATTCAGTAAATTCCTATAATTTAGTTTGTACTAGTGTTAATGTACCAACTACCATTGTGTGTGTGTGTGTGGGGTGGGGGGTGGGGGGGATTTTAATAGCCACGATGGCTTGTAAGCTAGTCAGATGGATGTCACTCACAGACCAGAGCGTGTGGTGATCACAGCGATGGCTTGTAAGCTACAGTCAGATGGATGTCACTCACAGACCAGGGCGTGTGGTGATCACGATCCTCAATCGTTCTTACGGTGGAGTCCGGAAGAAGCGGAGAATGTGCGACATGCTTTGTGTTTGAATAGAAATGTTCAACATGATATCGTTCTGAACTCTGCTGAGCATCCTAACCAGAGTCACATTGATATGTTATGCAAATCCTTTAGTGACAAATTGTTTTCTGTATTATATCCAGAATTTGCAAATATTGGAGTAATACAAGAAAACCTCCCCCACAAAACGACTGGTTTAATGATGACTGTAAACATGCTCGTCGGTATTTCAGTAACTGTAGAAATGTTTTTAACTGAAAAAGATCTGAGGCGATCAACACATAATATAATTAAAAGAATAGCTAAAAATATATACTCTAAACAAAAGTAGGGGAACCTGAAATAATAATGTTAATATTATTAGACGGAACATACTTTTTGACCACAGACATCCTAGTAAAGAACGTTCAGGTCTGTTTATCAACACACCGAAACACATTCCATAGTTTGCATATGCATCACGCAGTTGCCCCGTACACGTGCGTGAGGTGTCATTTTCGATTTTTACAATTTCTAGGAAAGTCCATTAATCACTCTGGAACATTATTTCTGTCAATTATTTTCATTCTGTTGATCATACAGTTGTTATTGTTTTGATTTTAGTAATTTTTATTGTTTGAATTTGCGATATACTGATAAAAAAAACGTTAACTTTCAAATTGCACTTCTGACACCAATCGTCTTTCAAGATCTTTGGTGGTCATAAAACCTACTGTAATACTGAACTACCGGTTGAAATGTTTGCCCAATTAATTCACTATTATCATATAACCATTCCCCACAGCTAATATACCTTACAATTTTGGCAATTGTAAATTCTTATTAGAGTTCCCTACCTTTTTTTTTTAGGAGTATATATAAAAGAACAAGGGAGTGAACTCACAAATTTTGCAGTTTTGGAAAATGGTTAAGGATGTTAATAAAAATAGTAGATTAACCTCAACATTATGCATTGAAGACTTTGGAACATATTTTTAAAATGTTTTTACTCATTCTACTGATAACGCTCCCAGTGAAGATTTTGTGATAGATGAAAATATTTATGTATCAGAACTAGACAAAGATATTACATTAGGAGAAGTTAGGAATGCAGTTAAAAGTCTGAAATGTGATACTAGTCCAGGTTTAGACGGTTTTATTGTAGAAGTCTTCAAGTTTAATGATGATATTTTTAATAGTATTTTAAGTGATTTATTCAATGTCATATTTTCGTCAAGATTTTACCCTGCAGAATGGTTGAAGTGTACAATTGCACCTGTACCCAAAAAGGGAAATACAAATGATGTAAATAACTATCGAGGTATCGTATTGGTGAATGTTATAACAAAGATATATTCTGTTATACTAAGTCTAAAGAAACTTCTGAAATTATGGTCTGTGAAAACGAACCTACTTCATAACGAACAATTTGGATTTCAACCTGGTAAATCAACGACAGATTGTAGTTTTATTTTACATTCTATTATTAGCAAATGTCTTAATGACAAAGACAAACTTTGCTTTTATCGATTACACTAAGGCTTTTGATCGTATCAAAAGGAACTATTTGTGGTTGAAACTTCAAAAATATGGTGCCAGTTACAAGACTGTCAGATCCATTAAAGCAATGTATGACAACGTACAACTGTTGGTTAAATATAATAAAACACGGTCACCAGCAATTCAGTCATTTGTCGGTGTAAAACAGGGAGAACCACTGTCGCCACTTTTATTTTTACTGTTTATTAATGATTTTGTCAGTTCTATAGATATCAGTGAAGCTGATCCTGTACAGTTTAGATATTTGACACTTTTTACTTTGATGTATGCTGATGATACTATTCTTATGTCGAAATTGGCCAAATGCCTACGAAATTTACTTAATAGCTGGAATCAGTATTGTAACACGTGGCATCTTCGTGTTAACGCCAACAAAACTAAAATAATAGTATTTAGTAAAGGTCGACATCCAAAACAGTTGACTAACTTTTTCTATAATGGTGTAAAAGTCGACATTGTTAATTCATTCTGCTATCTTCGTGTTGATTTTCATTCTAATGGCAGATGTAATCTAATGCAAAAGAAAATATCTGAGCGTGGTTTACGATCTGTTTAAGCTGTTTAACATTTTTGAAAACATTAACGTTAATATTGCTCAGAAGAATGTTTTATTTGATTGTTATGTCGGTTCAGTACTTTCATATGGCTCTGAAGTGTGGGGATTCCACAAAGTCCCTGATATAGAGCGTGTGCATCTGAAATATTGTAAATATGTCTTATCAGTTAAAAAGACAACACCCAATATCTCAGTATATAGTGAACTGGGCCGTATGCCAATGTTTATTAGCAGATATGAAAGAATTATTAAATATTGGTTAAAGATAGTTTAGAATAGAAACTCCATTTCATATGAGGTTTACAATATTTTAAGAGTAGACGCAAATAATATTTAATATAACGGATTGAACTGGGTGTATGGTGTTAAATGTCTGTTGGATAGCCATGGTATGTCAGATGTGTGGTGGAGTCAAGATCAAGTGTTGCTTTACTTACCATATATTAAACAAAGAATAATGGATCAATACTTACAAGAATGGAACGATCAAGGTCATTTTATTTCTAAATTAAAACAATAAGTTTAAACAAAGTTTTGAGTGTGAAAAATATTTATCTTATATTTCATCACCACACTTAAAACGCTCACTAACCAGACTACGATTATCCTCTCAGTCTTTTATGCGAAACGGGTCGATATCATTCATATACCTTATGATCAGAGATGTTGTACATTATGTAATATGAAAGTTATAGAAAATTAATATCACTTTGTGTTAGTTTGCCCAACGTATATAAATTTATGACAACAGTATTTAAATAACATTTACTATAGATGGCCAAATATCCAAAAGTTTTATAAGCTAATGTCTTGTGATACCCCTAAAATTGTTATTAATTTAGCAAAATATGTACATCTTGCTATGCATTTTTTTTACAAATGTCAATTAAGCATCCAAAGTTAAATGGAAACGTTTATTTTGAAGTAAGTAAAGTACACATGAGTCAGTATGTTTATCACTAGCTGTGTTATTATAAAGTTATTTGAGTTACGACCGTGATTGGAATTCGTTTACATCTCGTCGGCCTTTCTGCAGTGACCGGACAATCAACATTTTATTTTTTAGTTGTTAAGTTTTTAACGTGTCTTTAACAAAGTAAATACTTCGGCTTGGATTCGTGGAAAGATGTCGACTGTATTTTATTTTCAAATGAAATTGCAACATATCAAAAGTTTGACAAAACGTCAACTTGTTTGATGATGAAAACGCACCCCGACCTCCCCAGCTAAGTGCTTATAAACTGCCTAATAAGCGAATTGGTTTAAAAAGAAAAGCCCAGGGCTTCTGCATTCACCTCCTACCCTACATACATGGACAAGTGGAAATAGTGGCGGACAAGTACAAAGAAAAGCCCAGGGCTTCTGCATTCACCTCCTACCCTACATACATGGACAAGTGGAAATAGTGGCGGACAAGTACAAAGAAAAGCCCAGGGCTTCTGCATTCACCTCCTACCCTACATACATGGACAAGTGGAAATAGTGGCGGACAAGTACAAAGAAAAGCCCAGGGCTTCTGCATTCACCTCCTACCCTACATACATGGACAAGTGGAAATAGTGGCGGACAAGTACAAAGAAAAGCCCAGGGCTTCTGCATTCACCTCCTACCCTACATACATGGACAAGTGGAAATAGTGGCGGACAAGTACAAAGAAAAGCCCAGGGCTTCTGCATTCACCTCCTACCCTACATACATGGACAAGTGGAAATAGTGGCGGACAAGTACAAAGAAAAGCCCAGGGCTTCTGCATTCACCTCCTACCCTACATACATGGACAAGTGGAAATAGTGGCGGACAAGTACAAAGAAAAGCCCAGGGCTTCTGCATTCACCTCCTACCCTACATACATGGACAAGTGGAAATATTGGCGGACAAGTACAAAGAAAAGGCCAGGGCTTCTGCATTCACCTCCTACCCTACATACATGGACAAGTGGAAATATTGGCGGACAAGTACAAAGAAAAGCCCAGGGCTTCTGCATTCACCTCCTACCCTACATACATGGACAAGTGGAAATATTGCCGGACAAGTACAAAGAAAAGCCCAGGGCTTCTGCATTCACCTCCTACCCTACATACATGGACAAGTGGAAATATTGCCGGACAAGTACAAAGAAAAGCCCAGGGCTTCTGCATTCACCTCCTACCCTACATACATGGACAAGTGGAAATAGTGGCGGACAAGTACAAAGAAAAGCCCAGGGCTTCTGCATTCACCTCCTACCCTACATACATGGACAAGTGGAAATAGTGGCGGACAAGTACAAAGAAAAGCCCAGGGCTTCTGCATTCACCTCCTACCCTACATACATGGACAAGTGGAAATAGTGGCGGACAAGTACAAAGAAAAGCCCAGGGCTTCTGCATTCACCTCCTACCCTACATACATGGACAAGTGGAAATATTGGCGGACAAGTACATTTTGTGGTCCGGTGGGCAAGTTAATTTTTGTTTTCTTATTTTTATAGCTGAAATATATGTAAGATATTATATGATAAATATATTTATCATATAATATCTTATATTTTCAGTGCAATCAAAGTATGTGATATTTTTCAGATCACATACTTTAAGAATTTGTTAACTTTGCAAATTAGATGTAAATTAGTCGAGGTCTCGGCACTAGGTTTATTGACATTTAAGCAAACGGACTTGGGTGACATTCCATGATTGACGTATGCATTTATAGTCATCAAATAAAAACATTTCAATGGCAATTTGACACTGAATGCTGTCCAGCGTTCAGAAAACAAAAAACGTTAGGCATAACTTTATTTTGATGTAAGGACATCCAGAATGACGTCTTTCGAGTTTGGCGTCATTTCCATTCAAAAATACACTGCGCCACATATTCTTACGTCATTTGAATATCTAGTAATGGTGGACTGGAATTAAAGTTGCGTGTACAGTTTACAAAAACACGTTGTATTAAGCTTGAGCTTATATGATAAAGAGATTATTACCCTCGTGTATTTCGGTATCGTCAATATCATATATTAGGAATAAAAATAATGTATTATGCTCGCCAGAGGCTCGCATAATACAATTTTTATTCCTAATATATGATATTGACGATACCGAAAAACACTGGTAATAATCTCTATTTATATATATATATATATATATATATATATATATATATATATATATATATATATATATATATATATTTCTAAGCTTAATATAGTTCCTTCCCAGTGCCAATCTTAAACTATAATTAAAAAAATTTAAAAAATTAATGTTGGTCTAATAAACGGGTTAAAGGTTTACGCCAATATTCATTTAGTACTGAATATTTACTTATTATAATTATATACATAGCCATCAAATATATAGATCTACAGAAACAGTAAAAGTGACATTCGGTGAAACGTCATATTTTCCCTGTATGTCTATTTTAGTTACGCCTATAGTAAAAATATGTTTGTGAACAAAATAATGATAAAAATATCTCCCTTGTAAATTATTACGTTTAATTATTGAGACCAGTGTCACTTCTTCGAGTTTACGTTTCATGATTACCAATGCATCTGATCGTTTTTGAAAAATAAAACAATGTAATTTAAACAAATGTACCTATAAACAAAAAAAATAGACATGAACTGCAATTACGATCAATTGTAAACTGATGACCAGTGTGTGTATTGCTAAAAATATATATATGAACTTAAGTTTAACCTTTTAAATGAAAATGAACTAAAAATAATTTTGGACCTACCAATAGATATTGCCTTTTTAACGAGCAAATACGTTTATGAAAATTTGAAAACTCGATTATTTAAGGTCGATGACAGTCACTTTTCGCACCCTTGTTTAGGCTTCGTACACAATAAAATTAATATAGCATAGGCTAATCCATAGCAGACCTTCGTTTTTGACGGGCGCGAGCGGTAACACACCCGTCAACTCAATCTGACGGGCGCGAAATAACGCGCCCCTAAATTGAACAAATCACGCTTGTATTTTTTTTTTTAACTGCCATTTTAATTGTTTATTGAATCCAATCCACAACGCCACAAACCTTTCCATTCTGTTCACAATGAATTTCCTAGAATATGTTTTATAAATTGAAACACGATTGGTTGGTTATCTTTACACTGAGCCAATCAGCTAGGAGTTCACTTATTATTAAAGGTGAGGACAATTAAGGCATTTGGCCTGGTATGCATATTCAACGATATATAATGCACATTATTGCTTAATATCAACACGTATAGTCGTATAGTTAATTAATAAAACGGTTAAATGTGACGGCTATTATATATAACGGGCGCAGCCATTTTGTACCATTCAGTGAGTACGCCCTCTGGCGAGCTGGTGGTTACGTAATACTTGACGCGTAATGTCAGGAATGAGCCTTAGAACTAGAGAAACATAATCCACCTGGTTTTTGCGGGATGATAAATAGTCATACATTGCAATGTTTTGTGATAATACACATCCCAGTAAGCCAGCAATAAGTATATCTATCACTATATATATTATTTTTCAATACAAAATAAAATACCATTGTCAAAGTGGCTACACAACAAGTCGAAACAATTAACAATGTTTTGCCCATGCATTAACCTACGTACTGAAAAGATACACGGAGTGTTTTCTTAGTTAATTGGGGTTTGCTGTTAGTTGCTTCAACCTGTGATTCCTGATTGGCAGGTATGTATTTGATTGGTAACCAGACGAGCCAATTAATTGACGCTGTCTAGACACAAAAATACATACCGGTATTGTGGAATATTACCTGTCGCCCCTAAAATTGTAATTGACATGGCGTATTACTGTATTACTGTAAAAACTATTCCATCTAAAACCACAAAACTGACCAATTACGTAGTCCCAAAGAAAAGAAAATTATCACTTGGGTATCGTGGGTTGTCGTTTTTGCTCCAACGTAGCATATCAATAGGCCTAATAGTGTACATTTTTCCTCTGGATTATTTAACAGAAAAATACTATAACCCCATTTTGTTCCGTTAATGCAACTTGAAATATATTTAGTTAAATAGTTTATTATATTATTACGTCATTTATGCTGTTTTACAAGTCAGGTTGATCAAAGAGAAGCCCCTTGTCGAAAATTACTGCTTTTGTTTACACTGTACATACAGGAGATGGTCAGGAGCTGACGTCACTTCGCCCAAAGCTATCCCACCGGACGTTACAAAAACGAAACAAAATGGCTGCCCCCAGTTAGCAGGAATAATCATGTTTTTTTTATTATGTCTAAAATTACGCGTTTTTCATTTGTATCAGTATGTGTTGGTGGTCTGGGTATGCATCTTTCCAACACATAAGGCTCTTGTTTGAGTTGACCCTACCTTTAAGATATCGTCGGTTTTGTTTTGTTTTGTTTTGTTTAATTTCGTACAATGTAGGTAATGGTCGCAAAATTTATTTTATACTGTCGTCGTTTTGATCACGTGCAGAAAAAATAATAGGTGCGTTGTCCAATAATTCTATGATGTGTATGTTTATACATGTTGATATCACAGTAAACGCGTACACCAACAACAAACGAATTTAGTAAAGCAGGTTTTGTTTTTGTTAATTGCATAGCGACGTACTCCAGACATTTCTGTTACACGATACTGCCACGTGATTTAAAGCCAATGACATTAACCTTGGTAGATTCAGATTTCTTTCCTTTTCCTTTTTTTATTTTTTTTATTTTTTTATTTTAAATATTTATTTTCCCCAGTCCATTCTGACCATGTCAAGGTTGAAGATCCTTGAATTCATGGCCTTACATCAAAGTTAATATAATTTATATACAAGTACATATATCTAATTTGTTGTATAATAATGTTATATAGTCATATATAACAATTTGATACATAAATGCATTTGTGATGTTTCTGTACAAAATTAAGATTGGTAAAAAACAAAACAAATTGCTATGACGCATATAATGGAAAGGACTGGGAAATATAGGAGAAGAAAGAAGATATAATGGTTAAAACACATAATAAATTAATAAATAAATAAGCAAATAAACAAACAAAACAAAAAAATAAATAAACAAATAAAATAAATAAATAAATACATGGGGGGGGGGGGGGTGTAAATCTATACTAGCGCGAAACGAAAAAGTGATGGAATTCGAAACAAGCTGTTGTTAGGAAATACGTTTCAAGTCAAAGAGATTGTGTCCATTGTTGATTCAAAATTTCGTAATTGCAATTCTTATATAAAATAAATCTTTCTATTTCAAACTTGTTTCGCAATTTTTGTTTAACTCCATTGATATTTAATTTTTTTCTTCTGTACTTTCATACAGTAGATATAATATTTAATGTTGATAATCAACCAATTTACAAAGTTACTATTTTCGTTTTCAAGTTTCGTTTTCAGATTTCTAGTACATGTAATCGGTTGACAGGAACCTGAAACAAACATACACCGATTTAATTTCAACTCAGTAATTCGAATTTACCGAGTGTAAAACATGTATATTTTAAAATTAAATTTACATTAGGGTGGTTTGTTTGTTTGTTTGTTTGTTTGTTGTTGTTTTTTGGAGGGTTTTAATGGGTTGCTATGATTCGAGTGTATAATAAATGACGTATTAACTACAGTACACCGATATTAATGAAAGCTAATCCTGTTTGTAAAAATATATATTTATAAAAATTGTAGTAAGACATATTTTGGTAGAAAACAATAGATGTTGACATTTTCTCTGCTATGACAGTTTTTGTTGTTGTTGTTTTTTTAAATAAAGAATTTGCAGGTACATAACATGTATATTATGATATCATGATAAATGTGATAACCCCGTGCTATGTGGTTGTTACACTTTTACATTCAGTTCACAGGTTTGTGTCCATGGAGAATTCATATTCTGCGATGAAAACCATAATTATTGTACTTGTTTTAAATAAAACAGAATAAGCACAAACAAATCAGTTTCAATTCCTTATTCATAAATAGTCAACAGATTATCATGATTCAGAAAAAAAGAAGAAGAAAGAAACGTTTTATTTAACGATGCACTCAGCACATTTTATTTACGGTTATATGGCGTCGGACATATTGTTAAGGACCACACATATATTGAGAGAGGAAACCCGCTGTCGCCACTTCATGGGCTACTCTTTTCGATTAGCAGAAAGGGATCTTTTATATGCACCATCCCGCAGACAGGGTAGTACATACCACTGCCTTTGATATACCAGTCGTGGTGCACTGGCTGGAACGAGAAATAGTCCAATGGACAATCATGATTCAGAATTGTAATGCAACATGACATGCATATAATACATAAGAAATCGATAAATATTGTGTTCATGGTGTTTCTTTTTCTTGTGTAGACTGTAATGGCCCATTCTTTCATCTTTGAGAATAACCATCATATTAGTTAAATTAGGATATTTATTTTGAAAACACAAAACATTAAAGTGCTGTGCCAGACCATACACTAAAATTTCAAATTCAACAATTAAATGCTTTCTTAATTCAATGCAATAATATTTTACACCGATATGTAAATCAATAATTACGAAAATGCCCCATAAAAGTATTAAAACATCACTCCCGTAGAACACTGCCGGAAACGACCGAGTAAAATTCTCGGTAAAAACATTTGCCTGTAAATAGCCATGACGTCATGAAGGGAACGCGCTTCACAGAAACCTACCACGAGACGACTTTCAGCGCAAGCGAAAGTGGGACCGACAGCGACTGCCAAGCTCATTGATCATGCGATTCTTCTTTCGATGATGAATAGTGTAGTAATGACGACTGGACTAATATTTGTGCAACACAAAAAATAATGACTTATCAGTTTGAACCTGGAACATCTTCCGATGAACCACCGGCCTGACAGATGACGATGAAAATGGTCGTGGAGACAGCTTACCACTAATTTACAACTTTTATTCTTGTTTTGTTCTTTAGCTTTTGGTGCGAATTATTTTGCTACACTGTATGTTCTAATACTTGTGATGTAGTAGAGAAGACGATAAATAACTCTTGAATTCTACGAGTCAAGTGGACCCGATATCAGTAATTTTAAGAAATAAACAAAAACGATTTTTTAGTCCGTCCCCATCCCTCTATGAAGATAGGGGTTTTTATGAACAATTTCAGTTTAGTTTGACGTAAAAAAAAAAAAGTAAGTGTTTTGGAAATAACAAAACAATACTATTTTTTGTGTGTAGTTGTGAAAACAGTCTGCTCAGAAATAAATAACTTATTTTAATTTTAAGAAATAAACAAAAACGACTTTTAGCCCGTCCCATCCATGAAGATATTTTTTGTGCGAATAATTTCAGTTTAGTTTGACGTAAAAAAAAAGTAAAAGTGTTTTGGAAACAACAAAACAATACTATTTTTTTGTGTGCAGTTGTGAAAACAGTCTGCTCAGAAATAAATAACTTATAGCACATTCCATAGTATGAAAAAAGGTTTTCTTTGTGGGAAGGTATAGTAAAATTAATTTAATGTATTTATAGTTTGTTTTACAGGGAACGCCTTTTTTTATACTATGGAATTTACAAGTCATTTATTTCTGAGCCGATTGTTTTCTAAGATGCATACAAAATTAGCTTCTTTTTTTTTCACAAAAAAACCCTACATTTTTGTAGGATGGGACGGACTAGGCTATAGATACTTACTTGTTTGTACTTTATTGTTTTAATGTTTTCGAACTGTAAAGAAAAATCTCACAAATGAACGAGATGCAAACGACAACAAATCGGATCTCGATGATTGCACGAACCGTGCATGAAAAAACAAACTGACCGGAGTTGAAAGCATAACGCAATTTGGGACATTGACGATATGCACCCCAAAGTCGTTTCGGTGTGGATGGCATCGGCTGTTGTCATTTGTTTTGTGTCGCAGAAAAATTGTTGGTACGGCATCTTTTTTTTAAAAGCCATAACACATGGTATTCCCATATCTCGCTTAAGCCGACAAGCCAGTTCGGACGAATCGAAACTAAAGTGCCTGCAGTCAACGGTCTCCGGCATTTTCTTCCTGTCCAGTATTTTCACGTTGTTTTAATCAAATTTACACACAGATTATTCACAGCAACATTACTAGGAAATGCGTGAAGACTAAATTTATCGGCTTTTGTATTGCTACAGCCGCCAACAACACGCCGTTTAACCATAATAAACACAAAAGAAGCAATGAATAATGGCGCTGACTATCGAAAGGCGTTCCCTTCGTGACGTCACGGATCAAATCTTACGGAAATTCCCGAAACGAATTCAGCTGGTTCTGTTTTTCAGGGGAATATTTTTAAATGGAAAATATACCGTTATATAATTTTTTTACATTTTTTTTTTTAATTTTCTAATCATATTAACTAATATCTTGATTGATATAGCTCAATACATCATACATCTGGAACAGCACTTTAACCCTTAAGGTATTTAATTTAGAAATCATTACTCCTCAAACTTAATCATGTTCATGGGTGCAATTCCTTTCGGTCTCTTGCCTCTAATTCTGATTATTTTGAGGGGTGCGATTTCCCCCTCTGCATTTTGAGGTGTGTAATCCCCCCCCCCCCCCCCCCCCCCCGTAAGCATTTTGAGGAGTGCGATTTTTAGCACTCCTGGGTCATTCTCCATTAACTGTAGCAACCAATAAAGTATGAATGTTGAAAAATAAATATCTTCTGAGAATGTTAAAAGTGACCTGCCTGCATAGTCTTAAATTGTCTGTAACTATTTAAAAATAAATTCCCCTGTACAGTCACCCTTTTAACAGTGGCGGATGTTGAACTAAGGAAGTCGTACTGATAACGTACGTGACCCGTCATGCCCTCCTTAGGAATTGTACCCTATAAATATACAAATTGGTCATTTTATTAAGTGAACAAAATACATTTTCTGAACAAGAAGAAACATCTTTAATGAAATCAACTTGAAAAATACAACTTTCTTTACTAATTTGTTCAAGATCGATGTTTGTAATAACACACTCTGACTACATTTTTATGCACAGATTGATACCTTATGTTCCAAACTGCATAGAATTGGTGACAGACTTGCACCAGGTAAATTTCACAGTTTATCTGCACCTAACAAACACATGAAATAACACAAAAGGGAAGTATACTACTCAGAAGTGTTTACTTATTATTGACAACTGTATCAAAAGAAGAGGTACGGATAACGTACGTGACGTTAAATTAGGATATGGTCGTTTGTAAAAGTTTCTTGCAATTTGTTTACATTTACTAACAAAACTATCCATCACCATGACCTTGGCTAACATGTAGAATGATAATCTAGCGACTCATGTGCATATTGCCCATTTAATTAATGAATGTCACTCAAAATATGCCTGTAATACAAGTAAATTTTTCATAAATTGATTTTTGACCAACAAGTAAGTGCTTAAAATAAAACAATTCTAACAAAACACGTACACGGTTATCTCCCGTAACTATGACATATATAAGATACCAGCACATTATCTCCAAAGGACACACGAACGGTGTATCCTCACAACATCTTGGGATAACGTACGTGACTCGGTTTGGTTTAAAATGATTGTTCCATAGTGCCATCCACATGTTCAAAGAATGACGTCATGGTTAGGCCCTTTGCAATTCAATCCCTTTAATCCAAACCAAGTACCTTTATTATAGCGTCCCACTCACACGGGTTAACTTGAAAATGGCGGCTGCGGCTTGTTACAGGAATAGGTTTGTCAATTAAGGAAATAACATCTGTATTGGCATATCATACGACATCATCAAACATGGGCCAGAAAAAAACGATTACGCCCAATGCGAGACATTGCCTTCACTTCCAAGTCGTCCTCATCTACGGCTTGTACCATTTCAGGATAGAGCTTGCCATCGTACAGTACTATCACCCATTTGTTCAAATAGGCGGTTGGATGAACAGGAGCGGGAATTGGGGCAAGTTCGAATGGTTTCTGATGCACGGTCTCCACGGCAGGGCCAGATACTGTCGCAGCCGGCATGGTTGGAGGAGGGGTAGTTTGTGTGACCTCCACGGCAGGGCTACTTGTAGATACTGTCGCAGTGGGGGGAGGGTTAGTTGGTGTCTCCACGGTGGTCGCAGTGACGGGGTTCGATGCCGCATCTTCTCTGGTTGTGGTGGCTTCCTAGATTTGCTCTCAATAATACGATGCTCCCACGAATCGCACCCGCAATACATCGTACCAGTATCAAAGCAATGTTCGCAGTAACACGAGAATTGAGCGACTTTAATCTGACCATCACCTTGGCCATACACCGCATGAAGTTTCATCGTGCCACCGATGGGACGTATGTTCTTGCACAGGGTTTCAAGTTCTTTCTTTGCACGGACACAATCGGATTTGGATACGAAGAGAAAGTTCGTTTCACTGTTCACAGATTGCGTCCATGCAAAGAAATCGCGTGGGTCTTGGATGACTGCAACTTCCCTCTTGACTGCATCATCAGCGAGTCGTTTTACTGTTCCACCAAGCCCGTCACATGCTCCCTTCCCATGGCCTGCTTCGAAGTAATTCCACAGGGCCCTAGAAGCAAACAGATCCTGATGTTTCGCAACTATCTGGAAGACGGATTTGTTGCCATATTGTGAAGTCAGACTATCCAATGAATCTCTAGCATACCTGATGTATTTAAGCATAAAATCGGGGTCCAAACATGTGCGCCATGCAGACGACAATTTTGCCCGTCGATGTTGTATCTAAAATGTTGATTCAGCCTGGAACGCAGACTAATGGATGTCGGATAACGTACGTGACAGTTTCGTACGTGACATTTGCAGTAAGAAGGGCCTGTAGTCATACATGCACTACATTTTATCATCATTTCTCTGCTTGTGTCCTTGTACATCTCAGAAACTCCAAGCCAAACTATGTATTAATGCGCTCGAGTGTCTACTTTTGTAAGACGGGAGCGTTCGTACGTGACACCCTTACAGACACGGTCCAGTATTATGGATTAATTGTCTTTCTGCATATCTAATGTACATTTTTCAGAGGAAGGATAAGCAGATACACATAATTAAGTATATTTACCAGAATTTAGTCATTAATCCCAATCGATCTAGGCCGTCAGGCTTACGTAGTTTCCTCTTTCAAATTGTATAACGTACGTGACCTAGAATTTGCGACATGATTTATTAGTGAATATTCCATAATTTAAGATGATTTTAAGTAGAGTAGACACATGTTTTGAAAAGGTGCCATGCTGTTGTGCTTACCCGAGTATAAAAACATACTTTAGAGGTAACAATCATGTATTTGTGATGCCCGTTTTATGCTCATCCTCATTTGCGACATGGGTATTTTTAAGGGTCAGCATTTTCCGACGGTCCTTTTGGAGGGAAAGGAGAGTAATGGCAGGTTGAATAATGACTCAAAAGTATAGGGAATGAACTAGACAACTCAGAAATAGTGTTTATTTTATAATACATTTAAATATTACTGTACAATCAGAGGACTAAGTGCTGCGACAACTATTTTCTACAGTTGCTACAGTTAAAGGAGAATGACCCTCCTGGGTTTTTCAAAAACGAAGTTCTGCATAGGCCTATCTTACCGTAATTTCACTCGACTGGGATTTCGTAAAAGGCACAATTTTTTAATCACAAGTTTTTCTTCAAACACATTCAGGTGCATTAGTAATGTTCAAAAAAAAAAATTCAATAGCAATTCTGCATTGAACGTTTTCCAGCATTCAAATGAAAATAACACCCGGAAAGCTAATGACGTCATTAGAAAGTGACGTCATTAGCAATTGGAACAGGCCAAGTTGGCGGTTCAAGGTCTACGGATAGCTTGTAGCCAGATATTGTTTCTCAAGAAATACCAAATATACAGTTAGTTCTGTAGAAAAACGATTCAGTTTACAATGGACATAATCATAAAATGACATTTGGGGATCAAATAGACAATAACACCCGCAAATCTAAACACTTCATATGGTTATCTCCTAAATATCTAGCATATAAAAGATCCCTTGCTGCTAATCGAAAAGAGTAGCCCATGAAGTGGCGACTGCGGGTTTCCTCTCTCAATATCTGTGTTGTCCTTAACCATATGTCCGACGCCATATAACCGTAAATAAAATGTGTTGAGTGCGTCGTTAAATAAAACATTTCCTTCCTTCCTAAATATCTAAAACTGAATACAGTCCTGGAGAAAATCATCAAATTCGTTCAAAAACAATAGAGAAATTCGGGGAAAACGTTTCACTATGTATTTTCATGTTCCTACCCACAATAGGCCTATTAGTTGTAACCCATTCTTTTGTAATACTATATAGCTGTTTGGCAGTAATGCTAATATGAATTATGAATAAACGTTGTAATCCAGATTCGAGCGTTTTTGTTTAATTCGGGCAAAAATCAGCCTGCACACACACACACACACACACACACACACACACACACACACCCTTACACAATGGGAGCCCGTACGCCTATGATAAGATATTTACCATATGCATATAATAAAATGACAATTCCATGGTGGGGGTTTTTTCGAATACTATTCGGAATAGGCCAACGATTTTTGTCAACGAGTAAAATGTGACAACCATAATGGCATATTTTCATGAGTTGCAAAGCAATGAGTGAAAATACATGTATGGTTTTCAAACATCACGAGTTGACATAAAAATCGTATTCGAAAAAGAACAAGAAAAAGTCTCTATTTTATTTTGTTTTTATTAAAAACAAAACTCACCTGAAATTGTTGAATTAGTCTTCAGTGTAGGCCTACATAGCTAGAACCCATTTCTCCTTGTTCCAAAGTGACGTCATAAAAAAACCGATTAAAAACAACATTCTTTCGGAACTTCTCGGCCGATTCGACTAACGTATGACCGTCGCTGACGTCATTCGGAGCACTTCGGGTACATCAGTATGATATAATTATTAATGCTTTTAAATATGTATTACATATCCAGACTTCAAACAACCCACTGTTAACTGCTGCGTTTATTGATAGCTCAAAGTCAGCTCAGAACAACAAACCGTCGTGGGTAGCTAAACTTATTAATGCTGCAAAGCTAATTGGAATTCCTACGCATCTATCTTCAACTCCAGAATTACCAACTGCATGCACTTTAGGTGAAATCGTAATTAAATGCGACCAGTACTTTTTGCAGTATATTACAACACAGCTAACATCAAACAAAAATTCTAACAAATATGATAATAAAATGCGCACATATATGTCATTCAAACAAATTTCGAGTTCAGTTGAGTCCTATTTATTACATACCAAAGACTATGAAAGCAGAAAAGCTTTTAGTAGGCTTCGTTTAAGTTCACATTCACTTATGATTGAAAAGGGAAGATACAAGAAACCACCTGTCCCTGCGAATGAGAGATATTGTCCCAACTGTCCCCTAGAAGTTGAAGACGAATATCATTTCATTATGACGTGCCCTATATATAATGCTTTTAGAAATGATTTACATCATAAAATAATAAAACAAGAATCACATTTTTCTTTTTTGACTAATAATGAAAAATTCTTATTTCTTACACGCAATAATATTCCAGAATTATGCCCTATCATTTGCAATTTTGTAAAGAGATGCTTTAAGTTGCGTGAAAGCATATGAGTTGGAAGTGATTTCAGATTGTTTGCATTTCACGTCTGTATAGGCTGATGGAGAATGTGCGGGTGTGTGTGGATTCGTGAAAAATAATTCACGAACGCCATAGTTGATGGTTTTTTTATGGCTCTGTACTTCTGACAATATTTGCTTTTACCTAAATATTAATATCACTAGTAATAAGGCTTAAATTACATATGTATTTGTTGATTCAGATGTTTGTTCATGTAATTAATGTATATTTGTGTTACTGTTACTGCAGATAAATGTATATTATATTGTTATTTTTGCTCTGCCCATATTCGGGTGTTATGCAAATAAATTATTCTTATTCTTATTCTTATTCTTATTCAGACAGTTGGGTGGCGAAAACACAATTTTAACTTGGGGTGGATGCCACTTTTTCAATTACATTTTAAGCATTTTACAGAATATTTTAATGCAGTACTTTTTTCGTTTTAAAAAACATCTACTGCATTGATTGCACTTAAAATTAACGTTCACATTGTATATTAATAATAAATTGTTCATATGTATAAAATTTACCATTATCATCTTATTTATGTATCTGACACCAGATTCATATCAATCTTTATAAAATAATTAATTATTATTTATTTTGATGTCATCAGGTTATTGTATCGGAAAGAAAGAAAAGAAAGAAATGTTTTATTTAACGACGCACGCAACACATTGTATTTACGGTTATATGGCGTCAGACATATGGTTAAGGACAACACATATTTTGAGAGGAAACCCGCTATCGCCACTACATGGGCTACTCTTTCCGATTAGCAGCAAGGGATCTTTTATTTGCGCTTCCCACAGGCAGGATAGCACAAACCATGGCCTTTGTTGAACCAGTTATGGATCACTGATCGGTGCAAGTGGTTTACACCTACCCGTTGAGCCTTGCGGAGCACTCACTCAGGGTTTGGAGTCGGTATCTGCATTAAAAATCCCATGCCTCGTCTGGGATCCGAACCCAGTACCTACCAGCCTGTAGACCGATGACCTAACCACGACGCCACCGAGGCCGGTATATTGTATCGGAGTCACCACTAAGTTTGTTCTTACATGTTTTGAGGTATACACACCAAGCTATTAAGGATTCTTTCCAAAATATATTTTGTACTGTTGACACAGTATTCGTTTCAGTATAATGTGTATCAAATTCATTTATATGCAACTGTCTGTGCCGTAATAAAAGTTTGGATATTGGGAACTTTAATACTCTCGTCACTATTATTAATATTCATTTGCACACGTTTAACATTATCCGGTTTTCCTTCTCATATCAACTTCAAACGTTTCTTATGGAATTTCTGCATTGAATGAATGGTGGGTTTATTCTTTCGTTGGGGTGTTGCGTTCATTTGTCTAACTGTTTTCTTTTGTTGCTAAGTGTTTTGGTTATACAGAACATATTTTCAATAAGAAATCTTTACGATTTATTTGAAAAATGATGATGTCACTAATTTTGTCGTTAATCTTAATTTTGAGTCCTACGAATCATTCCTTTCATTTTTGTAAGTAAATATTGTATTTTATTTTTACGTAATTTCTCAAATTCCTACCAATATGTATTATATTTTGGTTTTGACAGCGTAACTTTGGGCATTTAGTACAATTTGAATATTCGCAAAAACATTATAGTCAATTTATATTGGGGCCCCACAGTTTCCGTAAAACCCACTTTAAAACGTGACATCCACCTTAGAAGTGTTTTACTATGATGCCACAACACTTTTAGCATGTACTAAAACATGTCATGGAAAGTGTTTTTAGGGCACTTTTGAAATTTCGCCGCCTAACTATATTGGATGGAGAGGCAGGATGACAGCTTTAACAAGTTTTCTTTTGTATTAGAAACTGTAATGAGCATTATCCTATCCAAGTAGGATTACCTCTATCATAAAATTAGAAATGTTTAACATGTTAATGGCTTCTCAATAGCCGATATGTATTTTTGTGCTGGGGTGTCGTTAAACAAACATTCATTCATTCATTCTTATAAATGTTTATTTGTATATATTGCTCTGTCCATGTACAGTTATTACGTAAACAAATTCTTCCTGTTGTACTTTTAGATCCGTCATGATCCGTCGGATATACGCATGCAGCCTACGACCCTAAGAATGTATGTATATGCTGTTTATGTGTATCTCTCTATGTCCTAGCCCCCCCCCCCTAGCCCCCCCCCCCCCCCCACACACCACACCTCTCTCTCAATCTGCCTCCCTCTCCCCTCTCTCCCCTCCCTCTCTCTCTCTCTCTCTCTCTCTCTCTCTCTCTCTCTCTCTCTCTCTCTCTCTCTCTCTCTCTCTCTCTCTCTCTCTCTCTCTCTCTCGCTCTGTGTCTCTGTGTCTCTCCCTCCCCTGCGCGTGCTGTAACCTCACCGTGGTGCAGGGGTGTAACATTCTCTTTGAGAATGGCCAATACAGCACACATTGAAGTTTAGAGTAAAATTCGGTGTCCGTAAAATTCTGTGATATTTGTATTTGTATTTTTGGCACAGTTCTTTACACTGTTTTTGTTTTAACCTTGAATTTTTATATTGATGTTGATCATCACTTTATTTATTTGCATTACCATAGTTTGACACCCAATAGCCGATGTATTTTTCGTGCTGGGGTGTCGTTAAACATTCATTCATTCATTCATTCATTCTGTGTCTCTTCCTCTTTCTCTCTATCTGTGTGTGTGTGTGTCTCTCTCTCTCTCTCTCTCTCTCTCTCTCTCTCTCTCTCTCTCTCTCTCTCTCTCTCTCTCTCTCTCTCTCTCTCTCTCAATAATATATTTAACATTTTTTGTTTTTGTTTGATGGGAGGGAGCTTGTATTACAATTCAAGACGTAAGTTGTATTGTGAATATGAATTTCTTCACAATAATCAAATTCTGTTCTGTTCCGAGGCTTGACTTAAATATTTAATAATACCGATGTTTCGCACCTCTGCGTGTCATGTCTGTGAACTACACTGATCTGAATGATAACTGTGATAACATAGCCGTATGATTGTTCACTGTCCCTCGGGCCGGCGGGGCGGTGTTGTCTGATGTATGTTTAGGTGCTATCTACTCGAGTGTTAAGTAGAACTGACTCCAGGGTTATTGTCACCCCGGGCAAATCAAACTTCGGCCGGCCTCACTGGCTTATTACTTTAGCCACCGGCTTTGTGGCTGGTAGACACTTCGTTCGCCTCCCACTACTGGCTTCAATCCCAGATTGAGCTCAGTGAAGAGTTATTTTGTATGGGTTTTTTTTTTTGGCCGATTAACGACTAACAATTAAGTGTCCTGGACAGACAGACAAGATATGTGGACATTGTGCTTGAAGTGTAGTTGGATGTCAGAAAGAAAAGTGTATATAGTTTAACGTCAAATTTGACATTCAATAGCCCATGATTAATGAATAAATCTGCTCTAGTGGTAGAGCGCCTTTATTGATCTATGATCGGCTATTGGATGTTAAATTTGATCATTTTAACTCTAGTCTTCATAGGACACCCGATACATTTTTTCCATTAGCAGCTAGGGATCTTTTATATGCACTTTCCCACAAATAGGACAGCACATACCACGGCTTCTGATATACTAGTCGTGGGGCACTGGTCGGTTTGATTTCGCTTATGTCCCTTTCCAGATCTGCGGGTAACCCATGCAAAAATCGTGGTTTTGCAAACACGGGTAAAATACACACATGCGAAATGCACCACGGGTCTTGGTCTTGGTCATGTTTTTTCATCGTTTTACGTAAACCAGCGTTAAAGCTAGGTTTTGATATAACCCGATGTTTCGAAACCCAGACATAAAATCGACCCTACGATTTCAACTCGTAGTCTTCATTAACAGCAAGGGATTGCTTTTAGGGTAATTTCGCCACAAACAGGATGGCACATACCATGGCATTTGATATACCAGTCACCGCCCACTGGTTGTGACGGGAGGGGGGGGGGTGTACAATCAGAGAATATGTCCACTGAGTTGATTCGATCCCACGACGCAAGCACCTCAGGCGAGCGTCCACTTAAGGAACAAGACAATTGTAATACCACTTGAGGTTAAGGTATGCTATGTTTAGAGGCCCCAGGCCCCCACACCGTTAGCATGGCTTTGCGTTAACATTCGCGTTGCCACGACCAGATAAGAACTGGTGTGATCGCCGGCAAGATTCGATGTAATGGAATCAATGGTGCGTTGTTATCAGCAGCCGAAGAAGGTATAACTACATGGACGCGCACAATCCACTTTCACACTCAGACAACAGAGCGCGTCCATAGTTAGACATCTGAACACGTCGCAGGTAACAGTATAACATTTTGAACATTTCCTACCTCTGTTGATAATAGTTTATTATAAAATGTACAGGACATATTCCGTGTTTAATGAGTACAAAGCTGATAGTCTGGATGTTCACCTAAAGTTAATCGATATATATAAACGACCAAACCATCGGGGTTTTTTTTTGTTGTTGGTGGGGTTGTTTTTTTTTTTTTTTTTTTTTAATAGCACCACTAGAGCGCATTGATTTATTTGCTATTGGATGTCAAACATTTGGTAATTTTGACATATAGTCTTAAGAGAGGAAATTCGTTACATTTTTCCATTAGTAGCAAGGGTCATTGTATATGCAAAATCCCACAGATAGGATAGCACATACCACAGCCTTTGATATACCAGTTGTGGTACACTGGATTGAACGAAAAATAGTCCAATGGGCCATCCGACGGGGTTCGATTCAAGATTTTCCCGCCTTCAACACAAACCAGACATAATTTACGGTGCGTCTTGACAACATCCTTGAGACATCGCTTCTATAGGATTATATAGATATGAATACTGTCATTTTGCTTCTTTCCTGCCGTCTCCTAGAGAATAGCCATATCACCAAGACAGACGTGATTCATCGACTCTTTTTCACATTGTCTAATGTCTGCTCTTAGTCTTAGTGCCAAATGATGTTTGCTTTTTGTACTCAGCATAATACAAGCACAAATATTCGCAGTTGGTGGTCAGTGGGTCATCCTTACAGATACAGTGTTCTGCAAGCAATGCTAACAAAATATTGTTGTGCTAATTTTCAAAAATTCAATCTACATTTTTATTTATAAGTCATAAATATTCAGTACTCCATATGCTCTATTGTCCACCAACGTGTTAGTCCTTAACCACATGTCTGACGCCATATCGCTTTAATTAAAACGTGTTAAGTGCGTCATTAAGTTACTTAAGTAAAACAGGACGGGACATAGCCCAGTGGAAAAGCGCTCGCTTGATGTGAGGTCGGTTTAGAATCGATTTCCGCCGCCGTGGTATGTTCTAATCTCTCTGTGGGATGATGCATATAAAAGATCCCTTGTTACTAATGGAAAAAATGTAGCGGGTTTCCTCTCGAAGACTATGTAATAATTACCAAATGTTTGACATCCAATAGCTCTAACAGTGTCGTTAAAAAAAATTTTTTTTTTTTTTTTTTTTAAAGTAAAACATTCTTTACTTTTATGAACGTATTATACATACATATGATGCATTGTACAGCTATGACCTCTAATACATTATTGCTAATGGAACAATGTAGCGGGTCTCCTCTGAAGAATACGTGTCAGAATTAATAAATGTTTACCTTCCAGTAATGCCATAATGGTGTTGTTAAACAAAACGAAATTTAACTTTTAACGAATACACTTCTAGACAATTGTCAGAACTGGCATGGCGGAAGCAAGTAGACATGTTGGGGCTGGCTGAGATCGAGTTCGCAAAGCAAAGTTTCTAGTGGGTTCGGGGGTATGCTTCCCCGTAAACATTTGAATACTAGATGTCCTGAAATGCAATTTCCTGAATTCTACAAGTAAAATTCATGTCTGCCTTAATTCTAAATTCGCACGTTCGTTGGAGAAGTAATGGTTATCAAGACAAGCTCTAGTTATTTTTAGACGGTATTTGCCTGTTTAAATATCACATACTGTAGCTTCTCTCTGTTATAACCATATCCAAATATGTTGCAGGTTTGTAGATTAACTATACTAAGCGTCCATTTTCACGGGCTGAAACTAGGGTCTGCGCTTTTAAGATTTACTACCAATAATAGTTTTGATTTAGAATTATTGGGGGGGGGGCTAGAGCCTCCTCAGCCTCACCCCCATCCCCCACCCCCAATTGCTCCGCCGTGCCTGTAGAAGATGAAACTTACTTTGTTCATATTTTTGTTTTCAGGTGATACTCAAAGCAGAAGATGTTGTTTTCACTGGTTGTCGTCTGCGCCTTGGTGTGCTCCACAACAGCCATACAGTGTGAGTAACTCACTAATAGCTGATGCTGGAGATGTTAGGGGCCGTTATACAATTACGTAACGCTCTAGTGGGAGAGGAGGTATTGTCGGTTGCGTTGCGAAATGTTATTGGGGAGAGAGGAAGGGGGTTGTTGTCAAGAGTTATGAAACATTTACAAAAATATATCATATTTATTAATAAATGTAGTCAGTGATGATTTTCTATGTAGTATGTATTATGCAAATGAGCATAAATACCATTTTGCTAATGCAATAATATTATAAAATTGCGTCATAATGGATTTTACGAGGTCTGTTCAAAAAGTATCCGACTTTAGGCCGGGGAAAAAAAGTAGCTTAAATTTTGGGTTCCATCTTTAGTCTCCTTCGAAGTAGGCTCCTTGTGACTTCACACGCTTAGCCTAGCGGTCCATCCATTGCTGGAAACATTTCTAGAAGTCCTGTTTTGGAACGGCTGTCATGTGCGCAATCGCGTTCTTCGTGATGTCATCTCGGCTCTCAAATCGGGACCCTTTCAGCGGCATCTTCAGCTTGTGGAACAAGGAGCCATGTCTGGATAGTAGGGAGTCTGGCGAAGCTGAGTAATTCCGTGCTTGGCCAAGAAATCCTGGACCAGGTGCGACGTCAAGGCGGAGCTCTTGCTACTCACGCGAAAGCAGCTTGGTCACAAATTTCGTGGCCACTTTGCGCATGCCCAAATCAACAGTTAAAATGGCATGTGCAGAACCTTCACTAATCTGAACGTCATTAGCAAATTTTTGGACGGTCAACCGACGGTCTTCCATGATGAAACTGCGCACTTTGTCCATGACATGTGGATTTTGGCTTGTTGACGACCTACCGGAACGCTGGTCACTGTCAACTGAAGTTCGACCATTTTTAAACCGGTTAAACCATTCTTTAATTTGTTTAACCTCCATAGCATCGTTGCCGAAGGCATGCTGAATCTTATGAACTATTTCAGTTTGGGTATCACCAAGCTTTTGACAAAACTTGATGCAGTAACGCTGCTCAACACGTCCCGTCATCGCGTGTAAAGTGTAAATGCGACGAGCACGTGTTACACAACCACGAACACCGGCTGCACCAGCCCTCTCTAAAACTTAATATATCAGTCAGAAATAAAAGCTCACAGGAACACCACAAGAAAACAAGCCATTTTTTTTTTTAGTTTTTTTTTTTTTGCATGGCATGGAACCACTGGTATATTCAGCAGTAATGTCAACTGAAAACAAAGAGGCACTCAACAGATTCATTATGACACCATCACCAACATCGGATGTAAAAGCAAGTGGTTATGTTAACTTGTTTACATCCGTAGTTAATTGTATAAACATATTTATTCCGTGGATGTAACTGAACTATTTCATAAGGTTGCTCTTGTGGAGATTACAGGCAATGTTCTAAAAATTATAAAATCTCCGTATGCCAATGTCACATATAGTGTTCAAACTGATAAAGGAACGTCACAACGATTCCAGTCAAATATTGGTGTTCGACAGGGTTGTATTTTATCCCCAACATTGCTCAACGTGTTTATTAATGCTTTTCAAGAATATATATGCAGAATTGGTGATAAGGTATCATTAGACACAGTGTACCTAAGCTATCTGCATTTTGCACACGACATCCTGTTTCTATTGGAAACACCTCAAGGACTACAGTTACTCCTTATTAGCCAACTAGATAAATACTGCAAAGATAACATACTTACCACCAATCTAGATAAAACCAAAATCGTTATGTTTGGTGACCAAAGCGCAACAAATAATCATTTATGACATCTTTCTGGCAATACAGTACCTGTCCAGTAGTATCAAAATATACATATCTAGGAGTGGATTTTAATCAAAATGGTCATTTTAAAGAATGCTCCAAATCTCTTTGAAAAAAAAAAGGTCTGGGCTGCTTTTACAAACTTCAGATATAACTCGTGAACGCCAATATACCAGTGGATATTTCATGTCAATTATTGATTAAATCTGTCCTTTTATATGCCAGTGAAGTATGGGGTGTCCAGTTCATATATTTAAAATGCCTTAAAACTTTCTTGCCAGAGAGAGGGAGAGTGCTCTTAAAAGTCTGTAAGTCAATACTACAGTTAAGCAATTGTGCCCATAATTGGGCTTCTAGAGCTGAGCTTGGTCTGTATCCACTTTTATTATCTGTATTGAAAATAATGGTAAATTTTACTCTCACACAAAACCCTTTACTCCAGTGGAAGAACGATTCTGTAATCAGTGCAATCTGATTGCAGATGACTATCATCACATCATAATATGTGTGGAATATAATACTTCACGCTCTAAACTATTTGAATATTTAACTTTACATAATAACACATTTAAAGTGATGTCTGTGCATGAACAATTTATATTTATAATGTAAAACCAAGATGCTGCTTGTGCAGGTGCAGTGTGTAAACTTGTTTATGATTATACATGTATTAACCAATAATTAGTTTAGTATCCTGTTTGTACCATGCTTGTACACATATTACATTTATACATTATAATTTCAACGTTTGGTCTACTTACAAAATGCCAAACGTTATTTAGTGCATAGTTTAACGTAATTTCACTTTCTGGTCTATTTTCAGTTTGCTTACCAGAGATGTTGTACGAGTTCGCCAGCGATTTGACGCCCACGTTTGGGTCTGGATATGTGCAGATTAGTCCAGTGAGCTCCGTGCCCATTACTGGGGGAGTGGCCAATTTCGGGGGTACCGGGACTATCAAATACTACAAGCTGTCGGCCATGGACTGGAGGGGAGACAATCTGCTGAGCTTCACGTTTCAGCCAACCGATCCAAGCCTAGTGGCTGACGTCAGTCTCATGTCAACGTCCTTGGCAGACAATGCCGGGAGTCTGATGGTCACTTGGTCAGCCAATCAGGTGAGTCGCTAAAGTGTCTTGGTAGGGATTCTTCTTCTTCCTATTCTGTCCTTCGGCTAGTGCAGGCGCGGATCTAAGGGGGTGCTGGAGTGCGCACTACACCATCACCCCACTGAACTCCCTCCAAGAACCCAGGTAAATCTTTAAAATGTGTTGGTAAGATTTTTCTCGTCTACCTTTGTGTCGTTTAAGCCCGTGCATGCGCCGATCCAAGGGAATGGTGTTGGGGTTACGCACCCCCTCCGGAATTCGAATCCTCCGAAAAAATCCACTGTTTAGCAGACTAATTCATGCATTTCTTGGTTTTTAATGGGGAACATCTAATTAGTCATCTTGATATTTCTGTGGAAGATTATAATGTAGGTCATGGTAAGTACTATCCTGTTTGTAGGTGACCCCTTACTGCTGATAAAACGAGCAGCCCATGGAGTGGTGAAGGCAGGTTCCTCTCATTGTCTATGTGGTCGTTAACCATATGTCCGACGCCTTAGAACTCAAATACAAATGTGTTGAGTGCGTCGTTAAATTCTCCCTTCTTCATTTTTCCTCTTCGTTTTCTTTTCATTCATTCATTAATTCCGTTCATTCCATTCATTCCATTCATTCATTCATTCATTAATTCCATGCATTCATTCCATTCATTCATCCATTCATTCATTCATTCATTCACTTATTCGTTCATTTCATTCATTCATTCCACGCATGCATTCCATTCATTCATTCATTTATTCATTCATCCATTCATCCATTCATTCATTCCATTCATTCATTCCATGCATTCGCTCATTCATTCATTTCATTCATTCATTCATTCCACACATTCATTCCATTCATTCATCCATTCATTCCATTCCATTCCATTCATTCATTCCATTCATTTAATTCATTCATTCCATTCATTCCATTCGTTCAATCATTGATTCATTAGTTTATTATGTTGTCACTAAACAACATAATGTTGACCCATGTAATCATTTCACACGTTTTAGTTATCCCCATTCTAGCCTTCACTAAATGTGTTTATTTTTCTTGTCAATAATTTCAGCGAGGTTGATGTAAAGCGAAAAAGAGTTCAGCATATGGTATCGATGAGTTCTATATATATATTATATTAATTCCAGGTCAAGCTCAAGGTAATCCTGCGTCTGTGGAACACAACCACTCTTCAGTTTGATACAAGAACAGAAATGCTAACTATTTCTGGTTTGGTAAGTCAGTTTAATATAACCACCATTCAGGGCCGTAGTTAGGATTTATGTGGTGGTGGGGGGTGGGTGGGGGGGGGGGGGGGGGTGGAGCAGATGAATTATTGGAACGAAAGTGCACGGAAGGCGCAAGACACCTATTTTTGTAATCTAGAGGTTCTGAAATACCATTTTGCAACCATTTCAGGGCGCTTACATACTTAAAACGTTAATATCAATTACCCCCTTGCCCCCACCCCACCATAAGGAGTTGCCTTTATATTGTTCATTGAACAAAGTCTGGTGTATTTTACTGTGTATATATTGGGTGAGACTTTAATAAAATACCAGGGGCGGGACGTAGCCCAGTGGTACAGCGCTTGCTCGATGCACGGTCGGTGTGGGATCGATCCCCGTCGGTGGGCCCATTGGGTTATTTCTCGTTCCAGCCAGTGCACCACGACTGGAATATAAAAGGCCGTAGTATGTGCTACCCTGTCTGTGGGATGGTGCATATAAAAGATCCCTTGCTGCTTATCGAAAAGAGTAGCCCATGAAGTGGCGACAGCGGGATTCCTCTCTCAATGTCTGTGTGGTTCTTAATCATATGTCTGACGCCATATAACTGTAAATAAAATGTGTTGAGTGCGTCATCTGTCTGTATGTCTGTCAGTGGTCCCTCAGGAACGCTGTGTGTATTGCAAAAACAAAATTTTAAAGAAAAATTAGTCAAACTTATGTTATTTAGTAACAATTCCTAGGCCCAGTGTTCAGGGTTTCTGCCACATGGTAAAATGGGTATGGCGCCATACCCACATGTTTTTGCAGATTTTTTTTTAAGTTAACCTTTTGACAAAATTAATGACTCTTATCATTACTGTATGATTTGCTTAACCCTAACCCTAAACATAACCTTTTTTTCTGGGGGAATCACCCATAGCCCTTGTCGACTGCTTGCATTCAAAACATACATTGTAAATATTCAGTTTCATAGCGCTATACCCCAACATTTCGTTCTGGCAGAAACGTCGATGTTGGGTATATATTAAAGTGACAGACCCGTGTTGTTAAACATTATGACGTATTTTTCAGTTTTAAAGCCGTTTTTGATAATATAAATTAAAATTACTTACATTTTATTATTTAGAATATTCAATTTTGTACACCTTAAGTGGTTCTGGGGCCCAATTCACAAATGTCTCTTAGGCTCTGTTAGATAACAAAGCATCCTCTTTGCAAATCTTTTAGCATTGCACTGCGAGATCGCAAAGTTGCGAGAGTTTAGTGAATTAGGCCCCAGGTCATCCAGGTTTTTGTAATGCCCCGAAATGCATTATTTTTCATAATTTTAAAAAAACACGTTCGTCTGAGAAGTAATGGCTATGGAGACAAGCTTGTTAGTTTTAGACGGTATGTCCTCATTTAAACATCACATACTTTAGCTTCTCTCTGTTATAACCTCATCTTTGATGTTTCCAGATTAACTAAACTCTGTGTCCATTTTCACAGGCTGAAACTAGTGTCTGCGACTTTAAACTTGTTGTCTCTACAATCTTCAAAGATTGTAAAACTATTTGCAACAAACATCATGTTGCAGGCGGAAGAAAAAGGAAATCCGTATTTGTTATATATGTAGCGATTTTCAAATAGAATCTCTCTTAACCAGGATCTGAGCGTCGTACAGTCTGTGCGTGTGACCCTAGAAGCGACCAGAATTCGATTCCAGTCCAGTCCCCTGATTGGAGGAGGAGCCCCTACACCGCTTACACTCAATCTCCGTAAGTATAGACTTTACACACAATCTCCGTAAGTATAGACTTTATACTCAATCTCCGTATGTATAGACTGTACACTTAGTCTCCGTATGTATAGACTTTACACTCAATCTCTGTATGTATAGACTTTACACTTAGTCTCCGTATGTATAGACTTTACACTAAATCTCTGTATGTATAGACTTTACACTAAATCTCCGTATATATAGACTTTACACAAAAAATCTCCGTAAGTATAGACTTTATACCCAATCTCCGTATGTATAGACTTTACACTTAGTCTCCGTATGTATAGACTTTACACTTAGTCTCCGTATGTATAGACTTTACACTTAGTCTCCGTATGTATAGACTTTACACTCAATCTCCGTATGTATAGACTTTATACTCAATCTTCGTATGTATAGACTTTACATTCAATCTCCGTACGTATAGACTTTATCCTCAATCTCCGTACGTATAGACTTTACACTCAATCTCCGTATGTATAGACTTTACCCTCAATCTCTGTATGTATAGACATTACACTCAATCTCCGTATGTATAGACTTTACACTCCATTTCCGCATGTATAGACTTTACACTCAATCTCCGTATGTATAGACTTTACACTAAATCTCCGTATGTATAGACTTTACACTCAATCTACATATGTATAGACTTTACACTAAATCTCCGTATGTATAGACTTTACACTCAATCTACATATGTATAGACTTTACACTAAATCTCCGTATGTATAGACTTTACACTCAGTCTCCATATGTATAGACTTTACACTAAATCTCTGTATGTATAGACTTTACACTCAGTCTCCATATGTATAGACTTTACACCAAATCTCCGTATGTATAGACTTTACATTTAAGCGGAACCTAGATTATAATTCCCATGTTTTAAAACCCATCTACAAACTAGCGTCAGCAATCTGTTGGTTTTGCCCTCATTTACGTAGCTTTAAAATGATCATGTCCAAGCTAACTTGTAGTCAAATTCCATACACTACAACAAGTCAGCAGAGGTTTAATGCCAATAATGGGCCATACATGCCAGCAAACACGCACAAAAAGTTCAAGTTTATTTTGTTTAAAAACACCACTAGAGCACATTGGCTATTGGATTTCAAACATTTGGTAATTTTGACATAGACCTATAATCTTAGAGACGAAAGCCGCTACATTTTTCCATTAGTAGCAAGGGATCTTTTGCATGCACCATCCCACAAACAGGATATCACATACCACTGCCTTTTATATACCAGTCGTGGTGTACTGGCTGGAACGAGAAATAGCCCAATGGGATCACCAACGGGGATCGATCCAACACCGACCGCGCATCAACCGGGCACTTTACCACTGGATTACGTCCCGTCCCCTTATGCATGCATGCACAAACAAACAACACACGTCTACTTAGTAGAAAGAACAGAAATATGTTTAGAACAAACTGTATTTACGCTAAAATACTTAAAACGTGTTGTTGTTGTTGTTGTTGTTGTTGTTGTTCTTGTTCTTGTTCTTCTTCTTCTTCTTTATTTATGTATTTTATTGTAGGGCACGATGAGCATATTAAGATCATTGGCTGGGATCCACTGATATTTGGAGCAGGAACTCCAACTCGTTATTCAGGGATCTTCGATGAGGCGAGTTTTGTTTATTATTATTACTTCTAGCAACTGTTAACGTAGCCATTAATACCATGACAACATTCTATCGAAGCAGCGTACATAGTTTTCGAAAATGAAAAAGCAGCATGTCTTCTTCTTCTTGTTCATCTACTTCTTCATCCTTTTCTCTCCTCCTCCATCTTCTTATTCTTCTTTATCTTCTTCTTCATCATCATCATCATCATCATCATCATCATCATCTTTTCCTGCTCCTTCTCCCCTTCCTTCTTCTTTCTCCTCTTCCTTTTTCTATATGTTTTCCACCTCCTTCTTCTTCTTTATCTTTTCCACCTCCTTCTCCTCATTCTCCTCCTCCTCCTCCTTCTTCTCCTCCTTCTCATCCTCCTTCTCCTCCTCCACCTCTTTCTTCTTCTTTATCTTTTCCTTCTCCTCCTCCTTCTTCTCTTCCTTCTTCTCCACCTCCTTCTTCTTCATCTTTTCCTCCTCCTTCACCTCCTTCTCCTCCTTCTTCATCTCTCTTCCTTCTTCTCCTCCTCCTCCTTATTCTCTTCTTTTTTCTTCTTTCTTTTTTAAAAGCTCAGACAGGGACCTCAATTAGCTGCTATGCGCGCTACATGAGGTTCTTCATGGGTTTGAATACTTTCTCCTTGTGTAGCCAATTTCACAAAACATCGTAAGTTTACGTCTGCCACTAGCAGTTATAGAAGTCATACGTTTGCATGTGTTTGGCATCTATTTCACGTAGACATATCACATCATTACGGAAATTGAAGCATTTTAAGGACGAAATAAAATAAAATATGTGTACTTCAAACTATATATTGGTTGTACTGTTAATAGTAATGAGAACTGTGGAATAGTCGTAGGTATACGTTTACGTGCAAAAACTATGCTTACGATATATTGTAAAATTGGGCCAGGGGTTTATCTGAAGACAAGACTGCTTTCCTCTTGTCCGGGTATAAAGCATAAAAAGGAAACAAGTTTGGATAGATAGATACTGGAATGTGGAGTTGGGAGTGCCTGATTCTGTGGGGTGGTAGTTAGGGTATCAGTTTTAAGACCGATACGTTCTGGATTCGATACTCTGTTCAGCAGGAAGGCAGAATGGTGCCATCACAATCTGTCTGATAATTTTGCATTCCACACCGCTTCAGCTCTTGACAATACTATAGAGTACGAACACTTCAAAGTGTCACGAAATCCAGGTTTAATGTATAAATATAATGAATGTATTTGTTTTAGTAGGGAAATGTACTATTTTAGAAGATGCTTGCCTGAGACCTTTCTCACCATGTATTTCCATCATTCTACCCTCAAAATTAGTTGTAATCCATGTAAAAATACGTAGTGATTTGTTTGTAACCCTATATAGCTGTTTGATAGTAATGCTGAAATGAATAAATGTTGTAATGCAGATTGTGGCACTTTTGTTTAATTCGGGCGAAAGCCAGCCTACCGTCCTACAAAAATGTGCACCCGTACGCCTATGCTTTAGTTTACTTCGAGGTACTGTATAGGTATCCTTGTTGACGTTGCAACCCTGCCGAGAAAAATCCTGCCACTGTCCCTGATTATTAGATACGTATTGTGATACAGGCTTGTTATACTGCTGTATATCTTACAAAACGTTGCATATGAATCTCATCCCTAATAACTGAGGTGTCTACCAAGGACAGCTTAATTAACTGTAAGCACAGAAATAAACGGATTTTGTTTTCATTGGGAACGCCAGTGCATCCAATGTTGATGATGTACATGTAGTTGATAAACAGAGAACACTACACGACCGGCCATTAGATGTCTTTTATCTTGCAACGAGTTATGACAAAACGTATCTAACGAGCGATGCGTGGATGCATTTTTAAATGAGTTGTAAGATAAATGGTATCTAACGGACATGAATAAGGTATTCTATTTCTTACATATATCCTCAAAAATAAGGTTGAAAACGATTTTAAAAATGCCTTTTCCAACTACAAACACTGTATTCGTGCTGGTCCAGTTAACAAACATCACTGAGCAATTAATATCACTAACGTTTCGGTGTGGCTATGGCGTCTAGGTCACCACTGCAGAGCAGCCAATCAGATGCCTCTAAATTGATCTCCCACGCGTATGATACCACAAATATCAGACAGTGTTCTCATTAACGCGTGAATAAGAAATTATTCTTATTGTGTTTTTCTCTTCTTTCAGTTCGCATATTTCAAATGTATACCAGTTGATGCCTTCGTCCCATAACTGCCGACCAAAACCTGGTGAAAAAGTCCAGTATGACGATACCTCGACTACTAGCGTGTCCCGAACTGGACCCAATTTGATGTTTACGTATTATATATCTTGCAATAAAACTACTTACACCTTAATCGTTCGCCTTTATGTTGAAACTAAACTGTATAACGCCATTAGCAAAAATGGCACACAGGGCGAACGTTGCCTACTTTATATAAATAGATACTGTATCTCTTTAGTATACCAAACATGACTTCAAAGGTGACTATGTTAACGTATGTGGTAAAAAATGTCATATGCAATTTATATTAACTAAACTACGACGCAAATATTAATACTACAACCCCTCCTCTAAAGTATTAATACCCTAGATTCGAACAAAATCGCAGTAAACTTTTGTTTTTGTTAAATACATCATTAGAACACATTGATTTATTAATCAACGGCCACTTGATGTTAAACATTTGATAATTTTGACATATAGTAGTAAGTGATCTTTCATACACCATCCCATAGACAGGATAGCACATACCACGGTCTTTGATATATCAGTCATGATGAACTGGTTGGAACGAGAAATAGCCCAATGGGCCCACCAACGGGGATCGATCCCAAACGGACCGCGCATAAAGCGAGCGTTTTACCAATGGGCTACGTTTTTGGCCTTCCTAATGATTGAAGTAGCTTAAACAGTATTTTATTTCCTAATTGTATTTATTTATTTTTCGTACCTACAACCTTATTAGGAGATAATATCCAGTTTGTACTACTACAAACATTGGCAACATGGAACACACTGAAAATAAAGACACTGATATATTGTAAACAAGTACTATTATCCTGTTCAATTATTTAGACCCAAAGTTTTTTGCAAATGTTACGTTTATTTCATATTCGATATTTGTTTTGTTTGCATTTACATGAAAACAAACCCAAACCCCGACAGGTTTTATATACAAATCATCATATAAAATGCACGAAGTTGACTTAATTCCACTTTTTTAAAATCTCTGTGTGTTCGGAATGCACGTTATTTCTCCTATAAATAACTAAGGTCATTTGCATATCAAAAGCATCATTCTATAGTGCGTTTCAAACTAATGTTCGGTTCTATCGTCCTATCCGCTCAAATCGTAGTATGATCTATATTTAAGAAAATATCTGTAAACATGAAGCAGGCGCGGATTCAGGTGGGGAGTTCAAGTGACAAAACCTCAGTTTGAAAAAAAAAAATATGTATCAAATATTATAATTATATTGTGGAATACACAAGCGCGCGCGCTGAAGAGAGAGAGAGAGAGAGAGAGAGAGAGAGAGAGAGAGAGAGAGAGAGAGAGAGAGAGAGAGACGTCATTTATGTAACGACGCACTCAACATATTTTAATCTATGGTTATATGGTTATAGGGAGAGAGAGAGAAGAATATGGTATGCATGCGATTGGTGGAGGTGTGACCCTCTGCACAACCCCAACCCCACTTAAGGCTTCTTTTGTATATGGAGCGGGACGTAGCTCAGAGGTAAAGCGTTCGCTCATAGTAGGTCGACTGATCGATCCCACATGGTGAACCCATTGGGTTGTGTCTAGTTCCAGCCTGTGCACCACAACTGATGTATAAAGGCTGTGGTATGTGCTATCCTGTCTATGGGATGGTGTATATAAAACGTCCCTTATTGCTTATCAAAATTGCTTATCGGAAACAGTGGCCCATGTGGCGGTAGCGAGTTTCTTTCTCACTGTCATAATGCTCCTTAACCGTTTTGTCTGACGCCACATAAACGTATATCAAATGCGTTGAGTGTGTCGTTAAATAAACATTTCTCTCGTATGTATGTGTAGTCTATATGCATTTCTAGTCGATTAGTTTATAGGTTGTTAGGTTGTTTGATAGTGAATGATATGGAAATAAATTGTTTTTGGTGTTAAAGAGTTCATGCATACATTAAAGTAATACTCCTGATGGGTATGGAGAAATAACTTAATCAGTCGACAAACTCATTTCTTCATCACTATCTTCGTTAAGGGGGACTATCACAGGGGGTATTTTATTTCTTATAAAACTATTTTGTTTTCTAAAATATTCTGCGATCTTTATTACATGTTTAACTGCGTCAGAGAAGTGTGTAGGTGTGACAGAGTTCAATGCATGTGCAAGTTCTCTCCGCACCGTGGTCATTTTACCATCATTATGACGAGCTATGTGCCCTTTGACTTGACTTCAGATCAGTTCTATCGGATTGAGTTCAGAATGTCTTGGCGGCAGTCTTAGACACAAGTGCCCATGGCGTTCAGCAATATCATCAGTAACAAATTGCTGTGCACATTTGTTACTTTTCACAATTTCATAAAGAAGTGGCTTTGTCATGTTACTCTCAAAAGGTATATTTTTGTTTCGTAGCCACGACTGAATTTCTTCCTTTTTAGCGTTTAGTGCAGGACATCGTGTAATCTCAGTTAATTTGTTGTGGTAGCTTGCGTTATCCATGACGATAACAGAAGGTTCTGGTAGAGAAGGCATAAGTTGTTCTTCAAACCATTTGATGAAATTGTCATGATTCATCTCTCCGTCTGTGTTTTTTAGCCTCAAAGATCAATTCACAGCCATCTATCAATCCATATTTATCACAGCCAGCATGACAAATAATAAGTCTTTTTCCCTTCCCAGTCAACGAACAGAGTTTAGGAACTTTATCAGCAGCGTCTGATTTCGGCAGGTGATTGGCGGTACTTGTGCCCGGGTGGATATCTGTCCAGTGGTGGGATGTTGTGTGGTTGACATTCACCCAGGTCTCATCTTGATACACTATTAAATACCCCTGTTCTCGTAAACTGGATATTTCATGGAGATAAGACAGTCTCCTGTCTGATATATTGGCGTCCTCAAAAATCACATATGTTGGTATTTAAAATCGAGGTCATGGAGTGTTCTTCGTAAAGTTGATATGGATATGTTGATTCCACATTCCTCCCTTGAAGCCACGTTAATCTTATGTAATGTAGGTAATTCGCCCTCTCTATAAAATCTGTATACTCGTCGTCTAATAACATCTTTATCAAATAAATCGATGAGTTTTCGGTCGTGTTTTTTAACAGTGATTTCTGTGCTCGGATTCGTAGAGCTTAGATTTTTCACAGTTCTTTTTACTGTTGAAACCGAAACTTTAAGTGCAGCGGCAACTCGATCGACAATTCGATAAGAAGCATACCTAGGTCTACCGCGCTGATATTCATCTTCACAATAATCGAAAACGTTCTTAATACACGATTTTACATCAACTGAAGTATTTTTCGATTTACCCATATTTTTCCTCAAATAACAATAACAAGAATGTCGACTAATACATTTTCAGTGAATTTATATACCCTACCTAACTTGTATTTTACGTGGTTTACACATTGCTACAATAGTACGTGCAGTCATAGGTCGAAATAATGATGTTATTGACCAATGAATTAATGAATGAATTAATGAATGTTTAACGACACCCCAGCACGAAAAATACATCGGCTATTGGATGTCAAACTATGGTAATGCAAATAAATAAAGTGATGATCAACATCAATATAAAAATTCAAGGTTTAAACAAAAACAGTGTAAAGAACTGTGCAAAAATACAAATACAAATATCACAGAATTTTACGGACACCGAATTTTACTCTAAACTTCAATTTGTGCTGTATTGGCCATTCTCAAAGAGAATGTTACACCCCTGCACCACGGTGAGGTTACAGCACGCGCAGGGGTGTTATTGACCAAGCAATGCTATCGTATTTTGGACATTCAGGGCTGTGTCTGCGGGATGAAAAAGTGGTTGAACCCATACGAGTCCGAACAATAGCCCTTTGGTTTTTCGCATTACAAATGTAACACCCCACCCCCAAACCCCAGCCCCTAGCACCACCATAAATATATATATATATATATATATATATATATATATATATATATATATATATAGATATATATACGTATGAGTTCCCAATTTAGAGGCAAATTAAATAACATTTTTATTATTATTTGATGTTGGTGGCCTTTGACATTTTATCCCCCCCCCCCCCTGGTCTTCTGGGTCCGGCCCTGCATTAAATTTATTTATAAATTTGGAAAGCACATTCCTGCGGTGTGTGAGGTGATTTGTGTTTATTACTGTGCTACACCTCAGTTGTGTTAGGTTAGGTATGGTATGCTAATATATAATTGATATAATAAAACAAAAATACATAATACATTAGCTAAATTGATTAAATATAATGCACCTACAAGAAAGGGTTACATGTTCTGTTTGTTTACATCTATGTTTAACGGAAAGATTAGACAATGCTGTTACACACTGCAAAACAATAATAACCTTGATTTAGTGAAACAAGCTATAATGGCCTTCACGTAGCCTCAGATCCCAATCTTTTGATATGCAAATGACCTTAGTTATTTATAGGAGAAATAACGTGCATTCCGAACACGCAGAGATTTTTAAAAAATGGAATTAAGTCAACTTTGTGCATTTTATATGATGATTTGTATATAAAACCTGTCGGGGTTTGGGTTTGTTTTCATGTAAATGCAAAGAAAACAAATATCGAATAGGAAATAAATGTAACATTTGCAAAAAACTTTGGGTCTAAATAATTGAACAGGATAATAGTACTTTTGTTCCTTAAAGGGCTCCGTTAGTGTGAAACGTTATTGATGATGTTACTATGGGAGACAACTCGAGATAGTCTCTTTAACAACTGATGGATATATATTTATTACAGAATGGATGATAAAAACGCTTAATGATAAATCTCAGCATGAACAAGAAAGAAGTGTTTTATTTAACGACGCACTCAACACATTTTATTTACGGTTATATGGCGTCAGACACATGGTTAAGGACCACACAGATTTTTTTTAGAGGAAACCCGCTGTCGCCACATAGGCTACTCTTTTAAGACAGGCAGCAAGGGATCTTTTATTTGCGCTTCCCACAGGCAGGATAGCACAAACCATGGCCTTTGTTGAACCAGTTATGGATCACTGGTCGGTGCAAGTGGTTTACACCTACCCACTGAGCCTTGCGGAGCACTCACTCAGGGTTTGGAGTCGGTATCTGGATTAAAAATTCCATGCCTCGACTGGGATCCGAACCCAGTACCTACCAGCCTGTAGACCGATGGCCTGCCACGACGCCACCGAGGCCGGTCTCAGCATGAACAAACCTATTGGCTATTCAGTTATATTTACAAAACACTGCCAAAATGAATAAACTTTTCTGGCCACCAAAAAAAGATAGCGCTTTTTTATCCGCGTTCTAATGCAAGGTCTTTTCTTATCTAGTAAGGGACACACATTTCGTTGAATACTTAAATTCATTGACCGAAAAGGTAGAAGCATAAATTAGTATTCAGGGCCGTAGCTAGCGGGGGTGGGGTGGGGATCCGGAAAGCATTATAGAAACTTAAATAAAATTCTCTTCTTAACTGTTTAAGGAGTTTTAGACTATTAACTACTCAGTCCCCCCCCCTTCCCCCCCTCCCCCCCCAAAAAAAAAAAACCCACCCTAGCTACGGCTCTGGTATTATATGTGTACAAGTATTATATTTTTGTTGTGTTTTTTAATTCGATGACTGCACTAGTCCACGAATGGCATGGAAATTAGACCGTCACGAACAAAGGTGATTTGACATATACGCAGTTGATTGCTACTGACTGCATTATAATACCTGGCAGTTGTTATCACACCTGTCAGGTGTAATTATATCGTGTACGTCGGACTCAAATTGTTCATGTAATATGTACCTTGTCGATATACTTTTTCACATAAAAAGACAACTTTTTAGGTGTATTTTGCTTGTTATTTGCAACAACAAAAAATAATGGTGGGTATAGTTTTGCTAGGTACTTTTTAAATACAAATACTAGAAAAGAGGCGTGCCTCGCACTTGTAAATAATTGTACATTATTAATATGATAATTTGTTACTATAAAAGACAACTTTTTGTGTATTTTGCTTGTTATTTGCAAACATAAGGTGAGGTATAAATTTGCTTGGTACTTTTTAAAGCATAAATACTAGAAAAGAGGCGTACGTCGTTAGCCGGGGGTGGATGAATTGTAGATAGCAGTCTACCCAATAGCATCTCGCCGGGTCAAAAGTTCGAAATGCACCTGACAACGGCGCATTAAATAAAGCAACGCCTGTCATTGGTGAGATATCATGCGACAGGAGTTGTCATAAAGTGTTATTTTATCTGGCCAGTAAATTCGTGTAATCTGTGTTGAATTAACATCAGTGTAGGCACAGTTATAGCCTACTTGAAACATGTCATGGGTCCTTCTGAACTTCAGTTAAAGTCTGTTTAACGACACCACTAGAGCACAATAATTTATTAAACATCGGCTATTGGGTGTCAAACACATGGTCATTTTGATACAGTCATAGAAAGGAAACCCGCTACATTTTTTCATTAGAAGCAAGGGATCTTTTATAGAAATAGCCCAATAGGCCCACCGACGGGGATCGATCCAACACCGACCGTGCATCAGGCGAGTGCTTTACCACTGGGCTACACCCTGGCCCTACTGAAATTCAAATGATATTTTCTTTTTGTGCGGAACTAGGGTAGTCAAATACCTTTCCCCGTTATAACTGAAATTTACAGCTTACCCCCATCCCCTATTTTTTGTATTCTCTTTACAGTTCAGTGCTTGCAGTATTTATATATGTGGTGTGTGTATTTATTGAAATGTTGCAGGTAGCAGTTTTTGTAACATATGTTACTATTAAATACATGTTTATAACTATGCATTATAGTTTTGGACAAGTAAATATAGACATTGTTCTAAAACTAAGTACAAATGTTTAAAATCACAAGAGGAAGACTTCTTATTAAAAAAAAATACTCGTATTTTTATTAATTTTCTAAGGTATTAAAAATGAATGTAATTTAATTATTTTCGATAGCAATTTCAATCATTTTAATTTTCACATACGCTAGACATTTTAAAACAATTATCTACAAAAAATTAAAAAATAACACCTGAACATCAGTATATATAATGGGACTGGTAATGCTAAACACTAGAGAAGGTTAATTTGATAAAACCAGGATCACTAAGGTAAAAAAACACAAAAAAAAAAAAAAAAAAAAACAAACCCTAGCAAAGGCTAATCTTATAAAACAAGGGTGGCTAATTAATGTTAAAACATCATGGAGGCTAAAATTAATGTGAAGGTAAAGCCACTTTTGATATGTAAGCAAACATTCTGTCCTGTTCAAATGTTTTGAGACAATATGCTGGGATGTTATGGACATATATTTCGAAGATACGAAACTAAATAAAATCCGCCATGCAGTGTGTTCAGTACCTTCCAGACCAACCTCTCAGCACGTTACATAGGTTACCACTTCTTGGTGGTTTAGGGAACGTATTCTTTTCTTCCTTACCTTTAGCTAGGTTAAATGTTTTGATCCCGTCTTTTGTAAAACACAGCAAGTTCCCACCTTGGAGTGCTATACCAAACGCACACTTGAAAAAAATCCATTCTGCTGTGTTTTCTATCTTAATCTGGATATCTCCATCCATGTGAGTGATCGTGATGTGCATCACGGTGCCATCGTAATCCAACAGATACACATCTGGGAGGTGAGCACATCCTTTTATTACCACAGAGCTGCAGGGCAACTTTAAGTCTAGAGTGCTGACGGTGTGAGTTGTTGCGTTAAAACACTGGATGAGATCTGAATTGGTGTGGTTTACTGTTCCTCCCATAATGAAAATTTTCTCACCAACCGTCACAGCAAACGCGTGAAATCTCTTCAGTCCCAGATCAGCAACAACCTGCCACTGTGTGATCTCTTGGCTGATCTGTTCAATCTTGTTGCTGCTCACTCCACCTATTGCAAACACTTGCGACAGAGCTGTGGCCATACAGTGGAAGCTGTGATCCTGGTTCAGATCTGGCCCAATCTCCCACTCTTTTGTGTAGGTGTCATAGATTAGCGTACATTTCTTCTCCTTATTTCCACCAGTGATGTAGATCCTGTCGTCCAGACTTGCCGCTGAGTACCAAATGCCAGGATCTATTGGGGCTGGTGGGACGTCTTCCCACTTGTTGTCTGACGTGAAGCAAGACAGAAGTGATGTCCTGTGATAATGAAGTACAAATACTTCACGTCTTCTGGAACGCAACGTTAACCGAGTCTTTATGCTTGGCCATGGTGGTGCGGGTTGTTCATGGTACGAACGCAGAACTTTTCGTATCTTTTGCTGAAGAGGACTGTTTTGACAAATAATATTGGTAAACACAAGTTTGTCAATTAAAAGTTTTGGATCAACGATTGTCATCCGCACGTGTTGAAAAATAGTTCTGATTCCATCTGTGTCCGGGTTATTGGTTTCAATCCACTTCAGGGAGCATTTCATAACCGTGTCTTCTTCACAGTTCAAGTCTTCTTTTGAGATTATTGTTTGAAGTTCTGCCATCGACAGCTGAATCACATTTTCTGTTGCAACAAAATGATCCAAGTGTTTAACCAAATAGCGAAATGCTTGCGTGGACAAATCCAGGAAATTGTAGAGTTTTAGCAATCTCCACCAACTGAGACAATTCTCAGCGGTGAATACCAGACTGTTCTTGAGGTGGTTGTAACAGAGATGTTTGATGTCGTCAAGCTGCATCATTTCAGCAGCATCTAAGACTTGTATACAGTTTTTGTTATTGACGAGATTCATTTTACACAAATACATTTTAATAATATCTTGAAATACAGACAGTTGCACCGATGGAAGGTTCAAGACGCCTGTCCGACTCTCTGCCATGTCTGACGAAAGCATGGCCTCGAAGTACGGTGATAATACCGCCAGTACGAGCCGGCTTCCGGTTGTTGACCCATTCTTACAGATAACTTGAATGTCGTTGAAAGAGCCTTTGATGATCTCCTGGTGAATTTTACCTGGAAGTTGTGTGTGGATGTCCTCCATTATATATGACGACTTCTGAAGTGAAAAAAAACATTATAGAAATAAGTACTATTTGCGAAATTGTATGACACTTCTGCGTATATAGAGTGCAAACGCAGATATAATCTCCGAGTATTGGCCTATCACGAAACTGTTTATTTTACAGTAATAAAAATATGTTTAAACCAGAGATTGATATATGTATTGGCTGATCCCAAAACCGTTTATGTTACCGTAATAAAATAATAATAATAATAGTAAACTATGTTTAAACCAGATACTGATACATGTATTTCTGCTGGAGGTCAGGTTATTTTTAGATCGTAACATCATTGCATTACTGTCTGAGACTCGATTAGAGTCTTGAGTCTAGAGTAAAAGTTTTATAAGTACCAGACCAGGTTCTCAGTGTGTCATTCCTGGCATTGATATCCTATACGTTTTGCAAAAGGGTGCCTACTTGGCAGATGAAGAAGGCTTTTGACAACAGACAACGTGTCTCCGTGTGTGACAGTTACTGAATACTAGAAACATCTAAATCAGAACAACCAAGACTTTAACTACAAACGTATTGGACAATTATTTAAAGAAATCGCCTATGCTAAACAATAATAAGCACATCACCCCTATTACAAAGTCGACTCGACTGACTTTGAAGATTTTCGTCAGGTTTCTTTTTGTAGCTTTATACTGTCATCATATCATGACGCCCGTAGGAATAATATCTGACGGGGGCCCAAACTCTAGCAGGGGTCTCAACCTGTATAGTGGGGGAGGTAGTGTAAGCCATATTTGTTCCTTTTATATTGAGTTGGACAAAATCAAGGCCCCCCCCCCCCCCCCCCCGTCCCTCAGTTCCTACAGTCCTGGTAATACAAATGTAATGAATCGACCACACTAAAGTATATGGCGTCTTAGAGGATTCCGAAATTGGTGGCTGTCAGTATTATGTATGTTCTATGTCCTCAACTATATACATGATGAGGTTAGAGATACTCCAGCCCACTGGCAGAACTCTGGCCTTAAACACAGACAATACTGTCAAGGGCGATACACGTGAAATAAGTGGTTCTCATCGATTGGCACATCCCTGGCCATACACTGGCACAATGTTGTCAAGAGCGATACACGTGTACTAAGTGGTTCTCATCGATTGGCACATCCCTGGCTACACACTGGCACAATGTTGTCAAGGGTGATACACGTGTACTAAGTGGTTCTCAATGATTGGCACATCCCTGGCCACACACTGGCACAATGTTGTCAAGGGCGATACACATGTACTAAGTTAGATTCACATCTGTTCACAGACAATCACACAATTCAACACATGGTTGAAACGTTTTGACAAATTGATTTAGTCTATACATATTGCATTTACCATATACACTTTGTCGTATTCATATCAGTGATGGTTTTGAATCTATAACTTGGGTTGTACAGGTATTCCTATCAGTCAGCACCAGTCTCCCATCTCAGTACTGTTCGCTACAATGTTGCCCACCCCTAAACGGACAGTCAAGGGAGAAATCGGGAGTAATAGAGAGTGTTTCCTCGCTAAAGTAAATTGAAATGGCACTTTTTCATACTTTCCGGTTACGTCCTGAAAACCCCACCCCACTACATTACTATATACAGCCCTGATACTTTGTTGGTGATAATACTGACTTAGGCCCTGTTTTACGATGCGATCTTAGCGGTAAGATCATCTTAAGTGCATTAGGTAGTTATACACTAAAGGTGATCTTACAGGGGCGTCGGAAGGAATAGGGTGGCTGAAAGGGTGGGTGTAGGAGGGTGGGTGTCGGACGGTTGTCTCCGTCTTGCAGATCGTGTTAGACGGGTGTTCCCGCTTGAAACAGTTTAAAATATATCTACTTTCTGGTAATATTGTCAGAATATTAAACAGAAAGAACACTAAAATATGTACGAGTATGTCCTGTTCACGTGACACCTAGCATTTTCAGAAAGATGCCAGTTGCGATTCCTTATAACAATCTAACTCGTATTATACTAGCACTTGCAACTAGTCAACTAAACTTCCGAAATTAGAGATAGTGTGAATTTTGATTTGTTTTAAAAAAAGAAGTAAAAAAGAACAGAGAATTGGTCTACCGATAAGGTTCGATCATACGATTCAAACACCTCCGGCGATTGATCTACATACTGAGCTATATCCTGCAATCCCCTCCCCCACACACACACACCAGCCAGCCAGTGTAGGATATACACGTACACTTGAGACTGTTTAAATCTCAGTTGTTATAGTTAAGGTTTGTTTTGTTTAACGACACCACTAGAGTACATCGATTAATTAATCGTCGGCTATTGGATGTCAAATATTTGGTAATTGACATATAGTCATCGGAGGAAACCCGCTACATTTATTTTTTCTAATGCACTTTCCCACAGACAGGACAGCACATATCACGGCCTTTGTCCATTCGTGGCGCACTGCTTGGAAAGAGAGAAAAAAAACAATCAGTTGAATGAACAGTGGTTGTAGGTGAAAACAGTAAACTCTTCAAGGAGTTTATTTTTAGTTAACACGTGTTATATTTCCCAACAGCGTACTTATTATTGTTTACTTACAGTTTTATCGACACAGAGTCTACACTTGTAGATAAGATGGCTGTCACGAGACACTAGTTGTCAGAAACGCCAACCAGAAGACTGTAACCAGGTTTTTTGACTTCCCTCTTTAGCAGGTTAAATCATATTGTTTAATCAGAACAGAACAAGATCAGTACTACATTTAAAGTCAGGCCATTCCACAACGGCGTTAGAGGAACAAATATAATAACTTGAATAAATAAGACACGACGGTTTCAGCTGTGACGTCACACTATTGTTTTAACTAAGAGTTACTAGGGATGTAAATATATATTATACCGATACGTCAATGTATCACGATACTACTGCTGACGACACGATACATAATACCATACCCTTGCTTCTGTATCGATTCCTGTTTTAATTCAGTACAGATTTATCAACACCAGTTACTCAGATCATTGTACTTATTGACAAGGTATTTGAGCCTGCTTAATATGTCATCATGTCTATGGTATGGTATTGCCATATTAAAACTGTGGTTAAAGGGACATTCCTGGGTTTGCTGCAACTTTTAAGATGTTATCGACTAATAGAACCTTTTTAACGATTGCAATTACATATCAAATATATTTGTCTGCATAAAATATTAGTGATTGTATATTAAACGTGTTTCTGATCGTTCTAATATTTTTACTAGGTTAAATTTCATTTTATTTCCTAAAATATTATTTTTTCGTACGTACGAAATTATTTGAAAACAGAATCAGTTTGGGCTCCTTTCAAATATTAAGACGACCAGAAACACATTGAATGTACAGACACTGATATTCTAAACAACAAAACATATTTAATGTGCAAATTTAATCGAAGAAATAGTTTATTAGTCGGAAACATCTTACAATGCAGCAAACTCCGGAATGTCCCTTTAACCAATGTTTCACTTTTGTCATGTTTATTTTTTATTTTAAAATAATTTCACCTAAACTTCAGTTTGTGACACCCAATAGCCGATATGTATTTTTGTGCTGGGGTGTCGTTAAACAAACATTCATTCATTCTAAACTTCAGTTTCTAGTTTTACGGAGAAATAAACGTGAACCTGGCATCGTGATACATTGCGGATCGTGTGCTATGTATTGTGGGATGTGTATCGTGACACGATACGTATTGTGGGCTGTGCATCGCGATATGTGTCGTTTCGTGGGCTGTGTATCGCGATATGTGTCGTTTCGTGGGATTTGTATCGCGATATGTGTCGTTTCCTGGGCTGTGTATCGCGATATGTGTCGTTTCGTGGGTTTTGTATCGCGATACGTGTCGTTTCGTGTGCTGTGTATCGCGATACGTGTCGTTTCGTGGGCTTTGTATCGCGATGTCTGTCGTTTCGTGGGCTGTGTATCGCGATACGCATCGTGATATAGGTGTATCATGACACACTTTGTTCTAATTATGTCATATTTTATAATCTAATAGCATCCCATCTTCTCAAGCTTTAAAGCTGCAGTCCCTGGAATATTTTTTATTATTAAAGTATTTAGAATAGAAGATCCAGTTCTGTTTGGTACATAAAATCCCACCACATCGCTTCAAACGCAATGGTCAGCTTTTTTTTTCTTCATTTAGCGGGACGCCAGTAGAACTGGGACTTTACGTGATTTGCGCAGGCGCTGAGCTTCTCACGTGATTTTGAACAAATTTAACTGTCTTGATTGAGCGGTCGTCTCATATCTCCAAAACATATTTATATCCATAGAGGTATCGTACATTTCCATGGGTCGGTAGGGGATTTGCCTTGAAAGTTTAACAGTGGCCAGCGGTTGGCATTCGCGTTACATGTAAGAGGGTGTTAATAATTACGTAACGCTCTATGGGTAGAGGAAGAGGGTGTTGTGTTCGATTTACGTAACATTTCAGTGGCGTAGGAAGGTGCGAAAAGTGTGGGAGGCGGAGGGAGCACACTTTTATATTTACACACTTTTACACTATTATAAAGCAATTATAAAGGAAACGATCTGAAAAGTGTGTGGCGGGGGGGGGGGGGGGGGGCACATATAATTGATCCCTTGTAAAAAAAAGAAAAAATTAAATGTAGCGGGTTCCTAAGGCGCGTGTGCACGGATTTCAGCGGGGTTATAGACTGTGTTGAGCGAACTTTATATGGGGTCATGCTCCTCCAGAAAATATATTTCATTTTTTTTAGCTTGGGCAGTTAAGGGTTACGACCCCCAATACTCCCCCCCCCCCCCCCCCCCCGCACATGCACCCGTTTCCTCTTAATATGATCTAACATTGATGTCGTTAAACAAAACAAACTGACTTTGCCCTGAATTTGAATACGTAAAATTAAAAAGTTATTGCATTGTCTACTTTAGTATATTTTATTCAAAGTGTATACATGATCAATGTGTTATTAGTATACAAACTAAACTTTGAAAGTTCTACTGACACTTTATAAAAGATTAATTCTGAAATAGGAAGGTACGATTGACGATAATACGTTGTCAAGATCAAACCGGTTTTAACGAAAGACTTTAGTAGCGTATCCTCAACCGAACATTCTTCGTACAGCGCAGGATTTCTCATTGCATTTTTAGAGACGACCCGTACAATTTCAAATCCTCAAACGCACGTGTTAACTGAAACTAACAACAGGCTGTCGTTTGTTCTTTGCCGAGCAATGGCGGCACAGGCGACGAATCGAGCGTATACTTTTGACGATCTCCGTCCATAGCGAACACACACGACTTTTTTAAAAGTGCTTTTGAACTTGTATTTCATATTTGTACATGATGTTATAATATGGTAACCAGAGACTGTAACTTTAAGCAACAAAACTTTAACAGCGTATTAAATGAATGAATGAATGTTTAACGACGAAAGATACGAAATAACACAAAAAATACATCGGCTATTGGGTGTCAGACTATGGTAATGCAAACAAAGTCATGATCAACATCAATATAAGAATTCAAGATTTAAATAAAAACAGTGTAAAGAACTGTGCAAAAATACAAATATCACAGATAGATACCGACTTTTACTCAAAATTTCAATTGTGTGCTGTATTGGGTGTGCTGTATTGGCCATTCTCAAAGAGAACGTTACACCCCTGCACCACGGTGAGGTTACAGCACGCGCAGGGGCAGCGCATTAAATAAAGCGGGACGTAGCCTAGTGGTAAGTCGCGGTCGGTCTGGGATCGTCGGTAGGCTATTTCTCGTTCCAGTTAATGCACCACGACTGATATATCAAAGGCCGTGGTATGTTCTATCCTGTCTGTGGGCTGGTTTCCTCTCTATGACTAAGTAAAAATTATCAAATGTTTGACATCCGATGATTAATAAATCAATGTGCTCTAGTGGTGTCGTTAATTTTAACTTTTAAATAAATTTAAACCTGCCAACGATGATACATATGATAGTTTTTATTGATAAAAAGTCTTGTTTCATCTGGCCAGTAAACACCTGCAATTTGATTTCGAGTAGTTTCAGCGTGCTACGTACTGTTGAATCATGTGTAGCGTCCTACTAAACTTAGGATGACAATTTTTTATGCGAAACTAGTGTATTCAAATCTGAACGACAAAACCGTTATCCTTGATCAAGACCGTTGAGTGGGCATTGGGAAAGTAGGGATTGATTCCAAGAATCTGTATCTAATGTTTCGTCTATAGGACAGTCACTAGATTCTATACTGAAACAAGTGCTTAACTTTTGTGATTTACTTTAGGACTATCGTATGTATGTTGATTGAAACTGTATATGTAGAAGCTTTCGCCACCTTACCATTGAAACTAAATGATATATATAAAACCACAAGAGGAAAACTTCTTAATAACAAAATAGTTTATTCTTTTGAAAAATATTTAGAAATGGATTATCATTTTATTTTCAACAGTGATTAATTTCGGTACTTTTAATTTTCACATGTGCCGGGCTTTAATAGTTGTAACCTTTCCACAATTTTCTAAAACAAATACATATTTCAATAGGCTATTCAAGTAGTTATAAAGATGTGTGTGTGTGTGTGTGTGTGTGTGTGTGTGTGTGTGTGTGTGTGTGTATGTATGTATGTATGTATATTGTTACACAGTGCAGATTAATTGCACGTCTAAACTAAAACATCGTCTAAACACATTTTGTTCTTCGTCAGCCTAAATCATAATATAAAGCTACAACATTTATGTTAAACTGGGGCGGGACATAGTCCAGTAGTAAAGCGCTTGCCTGTCAGGATAGATTTCCGTCGATGAGCCCATTGGGTTATTTCTCATTCCAGCCAGTGCTGTGGTATGTGCTATTCTGTCTGTGGGATGGTGCGTTTAAAAAATCCCTTTCTACTAGTGGAAAAATGTAGCGGGTTTCCTCTGTAAGACCATATATGGCAAAATAACCAAACCATTGACATCCAATAGCCGATGATTAATAAATCAATGTGTTCTAGTGGTGGCGTTAAACAAAATAAACGTGTATGTTAAACTAGCGGCTGAATGTTATATTATTATAAAACAATACTAAAATACTACATTTGAAAATGACCTTAACATTTGGTTGATTGACTGCTTACAAACATCAGAATACTATAAATACAAAAAAGAAAAAAAAAAAAAAAACACGCCGCTTTCCTCCCCCATTCCACCACCAATATCTAGCACACACTATATTATTTCTGTCTCATGTTTAGCATAATTCAGTGACTTTGCTTCCATTAAATCGAACTGACATCAGAAACCGAGCTGTCACATTGAGAGTAATGAGCACTCCACTAACTGTCACACCGGGAGTCACGAACACCCCATTAACCGATAGCACAAGGAAAGTAGCCACTCTCAGATAAATTAACACTCCACTGCACGATAGCACAAGGCGAGCAGTCACTCATAAATGATCACTCAACTTACTCTCTGATAGCACAAGGCGAGCTGTCACAGATCAGTAAGCAGTCCACACTCAGTCTGATAGCACAAAGTGAGCAGTCACTCATAAGTGGACCCTCCACTAACTGTCAAATAGTACAAGGTCAGCAGTCAGTCCGAGATAAATGAACACTCCACTAACTAATAGCGAGCAGTCACTCTGATACAAACAACAACAAAAAAAATGCTTTCCTGCCCAATTCTACTGTCAATATACAGCACACACCATATTACTTCTGCAATTCCTTTGACATTTCTGTCTCATTTTCAGCATAATCCAGTAGATTTACTTCCATTAAACCTAAGTGACGTCGTAAAGAGAACTTTCACACTAGGTGTAATGAAAACTAAACTAACTGTAAGGACAACAAGCAAGCTGTCGGCCTGAGAGTAATGAACACTCCACTGGCTTTGTGAGAAGACAAGGCAATCTGTCACATGGAAGTAATGGGCACCTCACTGAATGTCTGAACGAAATGTCAGGACGTTGTACACTTTGCTACTGCTTGGTGGTGTAGGTAACGTACACGCTTCTTCTTTACCTTCAGCCAGATTGAACTTTCTGATTCCAGCTGTTGTAAAACACAGCAAGCTTCCATCGCAGTGCTTTACACCAAAGTAATAATCAAAACTTTTCCATTTTGCTTTTGTTTTACTCTGAATTTGTATTTCTCCACCTATATCAGTGATCTGGATGTGCATCACGTTACCGTCTTTGTCCAACAGATACACATCAGGGAGGTGAACAGATCCCCTTAGTGCTGAAGACTTACAGGGCAACTGTGTGTTTAGAGAGCTGACAGTGTAAGTTGTTGTGTTCAAGTGCTGGATAACATCAGAGTTATTGGAGTTTACTCCTCCTCCCATAATGACAATGTTCTTACCAACTGTCAAAGCAAAACCATGACGTCTGTTCATTCCTAAATCTGCAACAACCTGCCACTGTGTGGAGGCTTTACTTATGTGTTCAATCGTATTGCTCTTAAAGCCACCTATTACAAACACTTTAGAACAAGCAGTGGCCATACAGTGACATGAGTGTTCCTGGTTGAGGTTTGAACCTGCTTTCCACTCTTTTCTAATGGTGTCATAAATTAATGTACATTTATTCAGTGTTTGACCACCAGTGATGTAGATCTTGTTGTCCAAACTTGCTGCAGAATAGCATTGTCCAGGATCTACTGGGGCTGGTGGGACGTCTTCCCACTTGTCGTCTGACGTGAAACAAGACAGAAGTGATTTCTTGTCATGAAGCAATACAAATACATCATGATGTTTGGAATTCAAATTTATCCGAGATTTTATTCTTGGCCACGGTGTTACTCTTTGATGGTACGTGTGTAAAACGTGTTGAATCATTTGCTGAAGAGGAGTATTTTGACAAACAACAGTTGAAAATACAACTTTATCAATTAGAAACTGTGGATCAACGATTTCCAGCCGAACATTTTCAAAAATAGCTCTGATGTCATCTGGATCCGGATTATTGGTTTCAATCCACTTCAGAGAGCATTTCATAACACTGTCTTCTTCACAGTCCAAGTCGTGTTTTGAGATTATTTCTAGAAGTTCTGCCTTCGACAGCTGAATCACATTTTCTGTTGCGATAAAGTTAGTAAAATGTTTAGTCAAATAGCAAAATGCTTGCTCCGACAAATCCAGAAAATTATAGAGTTTTAGCAGTCTCCACCAACTGAGACAGTTCTCAGAGGTGAGAACCAGACCTTTCTGCAGGTACGAGTTACACAGCTGTTTGATGTAGTCAAGCTGCATCATCTCGGCAGCATCTAATACTTGCATGCAGTTATCTTCTGTAACAATATTTATTTTGCAAAAATACATTTTGATAATATCTTGAAAGGCGGACAGAGGCACTGAGGGGAGGTTTAAGACGCCCGTCCGACTCTCTGCCATGTCGGACGAAAGCATGGCTCGGAAGTAAGGTGATAGCGCCGCCAGGACAAGGCGACTTCCGGTTGTTGTCCCGTCTTTGCATACGATTTGAATGTCGCAGAAACTGCCTTTGATGATCTCCTGATGGATGCTTACAAGAAGTTGTGTGTGAATGTCCTCCATTATATACGACTACTTCTGGTCTGAAATAAATAAATAATAATATAACTTCCATAAATAACAGAAAACTGCTCATGTACTTGTATCTCATTTTTGGATTAATACGCACCCTATCCTATATATGTAAGGTTTATAAATATAATAACAATTTTGTGACAATAGCTACGCACCCTGGTGTATTTACACAGTTTAGAATGTAACGCACCTTAGTTGGTATGTAAGATGTACATACATATATACATTCATACATACATACATACATACATACATACATACACACATACATACATACATACACACACACCTACACCTACACACATACATATAAACACACGTACATACAGACACACATACATACAGACACACACAGGAAGGAAATGTTTTATTTTACGACGCAATCAACACATTTTATTTACGGTTATATATCGTCGGACATATGGTTAAGGACCACACAGATATTGAAGGAAGAAACCAGCTGTCGCCACTTCATGGGCTACTCTTTTCAATTAGCAGCAAGGGATCTTTTATATGCACCATCCCATAGACAGGATAGCACATACCACGGTATTTGATGTACCAGTCGTGGTGCACTGGCTGGAGCGATGCACACATAGATCACACACACACACACACACACACACACACACACACACACACACACACACACACACACATATATATACATACATACATACATACATACAATAGAGATATTCAAAATATAAAAATACATATATAGCCAGTGCCAGGTCTGTCCACATTTGCATGTAAGTCAAACGTTGCCAAGCCATGGGGCCTTAGAACGATCGTTCTATTTTTGTGGAATGTAGTTGGTCTGATTGGTAGCGTTCCGGCCCAACAATTGCGGGCGATTGGGTGCAACAGGTTCGGGTCTCGGTAACGGCATGAGCCAGGTCTGTCCACATCTGCATTTAAGTCAAACGTTGCTAAGCTATGGGCTTAGAACCGCGTGGTTGTTGGACCGGTACGAATATGGTCGACTAACGATCGTTCTATTTTTGTGGAACGTAGTTGGTCTAATTGGTAGCGTTCCGGCCCAACAATTGCGGGCGATTGTGTGCAACAGGTTCGGGTCTCGGTAACGGCATGAGGAAATTTTTGAATGCAATAAAGGATTTTAATATCCCCTGTGCCAGTGTGTCATTGAATATATGTATGTTTAAATCAAAACCCGACATACATACAATAGAGATATTCAAAAAATATAAAAATACATACATACATGCATGCATACATACAGACATATATACATACAGACACACATACAGACATACAGACATACATACATACATATATATACATATACATACATGCATATATACATGCACACATACAGACATACAGACACACATGTATACATACATACATACATACATATTTTGTCGTATGTGGGTCAATAAGCCTTCTATTTTTGGAATCAGCACCACTTTTTACATAAAGTAGGATTGTCAAACTTTCTTTACCTAAAGTTATGATAAAAGCCATCTACCTCTCAGGGCCGTACCTACCGTACTATAACTAGGTAACAAAAGTGAATAACCAAGAATAGAGGATCTTTTCTAGCTGAAATTGTTTTCAAGAGATGTTTTATTTAACGACGCACTCAACACATTTTAATTACGGTTATATGGCGTCAGACATATGATTAAGGACCACACAGATTTTGAGAGGAAACCCGCTGTCGCCACTACATGGGCTACTCTTCCGATTAGCAGCAAGGGATCTTTTATTTACGCTTCCCACAGGCAGGATAGCACAAACCATGGCCTTTGTTGAACCAGTTATGGATCACTGGTCGGTGCAAGTGGTTTACACCTACCCATTGAGCCTTGCGGAGCACTCACTCAGGGTTTGGAGTCGGTATCTGGATTAAAAATACCATGCCTCGACTGGGATCCAAACCCAGTACCTACCAGCCTGTATACCGATGACCTAATCACGACGCCACCGAGGCCGGTCCAGAAAAAGAGAGAGAGAGAGAGAGAGAGAGAGAGAGAGAGAGAGAGAGAGAGAGAGAGAGAGAGAGAGAGAGAGAGAGAGAGAGGCGGGGGGGGGATATTAGCAATGCAAAAGTATAATTGAAGGGAAAATGTTCGAGATTCTAGAAAATAGAGTACTAGAAATAGAAATAAAGAGTGAAGGAAGAGAAAAATGTTCTTGAAAAATAAATAAGATCCATGAAATATTAAAGAGAAAAGAAATTATAGAAAGTTGAGATACGTTTTCCGAACTGGCGATATTTTGCATTAAAATATTCTTATTAACATATTCATATATTTTGTTGTTAATCAATAAGTTTATAAGTGAATTTATACAATTTGTTTGAAGAACTGCTGCCAATGTTCCCACTGATCGTGGAAGTCTTTATATAGGCAATTTTTATTAAAAAATAATAATAATAAATCTGTATTTTATCAATAACGAATCTTAGCATTGCGTTTTTATTTAATATGATTTTTTGTAATTTCGTTTTCACGGCCTTTCATGTGAACAATTTGTAACAACTACGATGGTAATGTGCCTCTGCTGCAACAATGTCTCTGGAAGTTATGACAAGAAGTCGTTCATTAGCGGTCTTTATTGCAATGTTTAGAATAGTCTGGTCAGCCCGAAGGTCTATGGCCTGTATCAAGGGTTTTCTACTCTGTGTTCCTTTTACATACCTCTTTTTACGTTCACAGAAAATGCACACCTTATCATACACACGTGATTTTTCTTCAGTTCCCGTGTGTCGCAATGATTGCGTTGGTTCTGTCTTTTCCCCGTCAGTCCTAACCAATTCTTGCCTTTTTGCCACGTTTTGTAGCCGTGTCAGTTCCTTTTTGTGCGTAAATCCTGATCTGCATTCACGATGATACAGTACATTGGGTACAACACTTAGATTGTCAGTCGACAGTTTTATGATAGGTTCAAAATGTCGTATCTCTGCAGCATCACAAAGCATTTTTCAAGATTCCAGATCTCTTGGCCTCACCAGTTGATCAGGTGGAGAGTTCTTTCCACAGATTATGCAGGGGTCAAGTTTGGGGCGTTTCTGTGGGGGCTATGCCATGGCTTCACATCTGAAATAAACAGCGTTTATCAGAATCGGAATCAGACAAGTGGCAATACCTAGTGGGCATTGGGGGTAATAGAAATCATAGAGCATAGTCCTAGTGACTCCACGGACGTGCAGTTCAGATTACACCTATAAAAATGTAGATGGCGCCTTGGATGAGCGGCTCCATATACCTACAATAGCCAGGTTACAAATATAGAGGGTCTTACTAGAATTTCGTTTACCACGAAATTCCAATTGTTGCCACTTCCGCTACCTGGGACATAATCACTTTAATGTTGTGAAACAAATCGGGGACAATGTCTAGAATTTTTATGAAAATACCTAGCCTTTTAATCTAGGGCTACATTGACAATCATTGCAATGTTTAATTGCATCGCCACAGTGGGGCTACATCCATCCATCCACAGGATAGAGTATCAATAGAAACTGGTTTACAGCATACAGGTGTGCAATGTACATGCAATGGTTATGCATTGCAGAGGTGACCTACATAATATAGCCCTCACAAAGTATGCACAAATGGGATTAACGTATATCATAAGTCAATACTCACCATCTCTGTAGGCCTACTGGAAGTTTTAGGCCTTCACGATAACAATAATTTGAGCTAGATCAAAGTAACATTTTGACACATGCACATGTCTGTAGTTCCTGACATCCATGATGAAAGTGAACGTAGTATTTGTTGTGGTTGTTTTTTGTTATAGCCAATTCTGTAGGGCCCTTGTATAATGAATCATGGTAGGCCTAACTCTGCAAGTGATTGGTACTGTGGTTGGCCAACATGTATGTTTTGGTAGATTATTTAAAACGACTAAACGATCGGAACCTATAGGCCTATGAACAGACTATAAGGGTTGAAGTGGTGTAAAATTATAAATATATGAATACAAAATGTATTTTAATATCAAATTAGCCTAACTTCATGTCCCCAAGTCATCTTTATGATTCCTTATAGCAGCTTATTAAAGATCTGATACTACCCCTACCCCAAAAGAGCCGAAAACGAAAATTAGGTATCTATAGTACAACGCGTCACCAGAGTACAAAAATGGTCAAACAAGACCATGTAATGGTGGTTATGGGTGGCATATGAATACATCTAGATGACCTAGGTGGAAATTTGTATAGATAGAGAATGGTGATAAATTTTACTAGAAAAATGTGGGAAAAAAGAAAATGTTTTACATTATTTCTTAAATTTGGAACAGACAATAGTAATTAAGGTACACTATATGTACATCATAAGATGCGTAATCCAAAGATGAACAAAATACTCCAAACCCCATGTCTGTAGGCCATGTGGTTAGAGCTCCAAAGTCACTTTTATGAAGTATCATCTTTTAGTCCCAAACCGGCGGGCACTAAGCTACACTTCCAAAAAGTCCATCACAGGTTTTTGGACCCCTCAGGTACCAGACTAACCAAAAATCACTGTTGGATCTGGTCACCTTTTTAGTAGTCAGATTCGGTCTGGCTCATGGACTATAGGTACGGCCCTATTACAAATTCCTCTTTTACCGCGATATACACCAACGTGTTTAGGCCCTAAGTAAAATTAAGTAAAAAAATTCGGCTAGTGTATAAATCTCAAATGTATTTACTTGTATTTACTTATTGGTGTAAACAGTAAACTCAAGAAAGTGTTTATATATTTGTTTTAATTAACACGTGTTTTATTAAATTGCTAACCACGGCTTTGTAAGAGTAATTGACTTACCTGCACTACCGACAATGAGTTTACACATGTACACAAGATGGCTGTTGCGAGACACACGACCTAGTTGTTGTTTTTTCAGAAGTGTCGATCACTTCCGTGTTCAGCAGGTGATGTCATACTTTATTAATATCTCTACACACACGTCGTTCTGCAGTCAAGGTAAATAAACACTCACACGCAAAGGTGTACGTGATGGTTTTTCGGGTTTATCCAACATGGTTAAAGTACACTTTCCTGGGTATATACGTCAGTTGTTTCTACTGCCCACGATGGAGGTAAATGATTAATTATTAGTGGTGAGTCTCAGGCTGTAATACATAGGACTCAAATATAAATTCATTTATAGTGTTCATCAGTTACGGACCAAGCACGCTGCCAGAGAAAAATATTCTGTTATCCTCATTGTTTGTCTACGATATAATAGAGGTTAATGGCTAATTATTAATGGCTGGCGTTTGGCTGTGATATACAGGACTCCAATTATAGATGTATTTCTATATTATTTTGAAGGTTATCTTCAAACTGAACAGTAATTACAGAGGACATGTATCTAGAAACAAACTCTTTAAATATTGTCATCATTTAAAGTTTTATATTTCTTCCAAAACTGATAACACGTTTAAAGACTGTTTTTCCTCGTCTACACCTCCAACCCCAATCCCGCCTCTTTCTCTCCACACCACCTTTTATATCTTACATGGGATATTTGATATATACTTTATACCAGTTTCTACGCTGTGTACACCATTCGTTTACCATGTGGCGATTCGTTAACGGTGGCACAACACGTGGTCGCCGAACATGCAGATGAGCTGCGTGAAGACGATTTCTAATCACTCGGATCCCAGTAGCCTGTTGTAACTGTGCACCGATTTAGAATTGCTGTTTCAAATCGATTTCCTACAACATGGGTTCTGATGAATCGATCCTGGACTAGTATGGTTGACCTGGGGTGCCCTGAACAGGGTCGATCATCGACATATTGGGTCTGCTGGTATATCTGTTCCATAGTCTGCAGATCACAGACGACGAAACATTGAACATATTGGAGGCGATGACGCTGAATTCTACCAGTTTGAAGTTTGATTATACCATATGTGACCAAAACCATTAGTGAATAGAATAGAATAGAACAGAATAGAATGGAATAGAATAGAATAGACGTGCAACGACACCCCAGCACGAACCATTAGTAGTGAGAAGCAGGTCTCGTATTTGACTAACCCAGTTAACAACATGTGGTTTTCTTAACATAAGAGTTTTCATAACACTCTTACAAAATACTGTTATCTGCATTCAACACATTTATCCAATATTTAATAATACGAATGTTCCTACTTGTGTACAAAGGTGATCTACTTAATTCAAAATAGACCATCATATTAGTAGTGCTCCTTTTCACGCCTAAAATACGTTTACAGAATTGTAAATGAAGGATCTCGTGTCCATTTGTTTTGTTACACTTCACAGCTATAATTTACAATACTGCTAACATATGTATCAAACAGTGATAGTAATGTTTCTGCATTTGAGAAATAGTTACTAGTTTTGCCAAATAGAGCAGCCATAGCTTTTCTACCTTGGTTGCATATTACCTTCTGAGTGGTATTAAATTTGCCATTATAATGAAGGCAGACTCCAAGATAGTTAAAACTGTCAATAATTTCTAAATAAATTTCATGGCATTTCCACCTTTCTTCAGGTTTCACATTTCCACCTTTCTTCAGGTTTCACATTTCCACCTTTCTTCAGGTTTCACATTTCCACCTTTCTTCAGGTTTGACAACCACTTTTTCTGAATACTACAATCTTACTTTTATTAATATGTACTTTTAAAATTCTACTTATATATATATATATATATATATATATATATATATATATATATATATATATATATATATATATATAACGTGTCTAACATACTGTGCACGTGCACACTTTCGGCTGTCTTTGAGTGTTAGGTTGTGCAGCCATGAACAGTCATTTTTTAAAGATGATCTCTGTTCCAATCATTGGTTATGTCATTTGCATTTTAATTTCCCCTACTTCTGTTTAAGTATACAACCCAATGCAGAAACATAACTGGATGTTGCTAAATTATTATGATAGTGTGTTTCCAAGGAGGCGGGGGGAAAAAACAGACAGATGCGGGGGAAATTCACCCATAAACTGCTTGAATACAACACAAACATGTCTGTAAGTAGTTTGGGAAGAAGGCGACATAGAAGCTTGTAACAAAATCTAAGTCAGATATTTTAAATAGATAGTATGATGTCTGGAATGTGTGTGGGGCGCTCGAAACTGCATTTGAACTGCACCTGTAATCGAGAGAGTTGATCAGCTGCTATATTTTTACATCTGAAATGTAAAATGCTTTGAAGGTTAAATCGTAACAATTGCAAAATGAGCCTACGCAAACGTTTCGTGATAGTATGATCTTTGGTAGTGTGCTTGTTAAAGATGCGTACCACAGCCTGGTCGACAGAATGAAATGTCACACATGTGTTTGTTTTTAAACTCGGTTGACCATAAATAACTTAAAATCTATTTGGATGTTTTCATTTAGATGGCCTTAAACGCATCAGATCTCACCGGTTAAGGGTTTTTTCTGGGGTTGGGGGAGCAGTAATCATGGTCTATAACGTCTAGGGGGTGTTTTTTTCTGGGGTGGGGGAGCAGTAATCATGGTCTATAACGTCTAGGGGGTGTTTTTTCTGGGGTGGGGGAGCAGTAATCATGGTCTATAACGTCTAGGGTTGTTTTTTTTCTGGGGTGGGGGAGCAGTAATCATGGTCTATAACGTCTAGGGGGGTCCGGGGACATGCTCCGCCGTGAACATTTTAAAATTGGATGGCTTTAAACGTGATTTCGTGGCATCTGAATCACAAAATTATCATTTAAGGATTATTTTGCATAGCCTAGTAATATAACCCAATAATTTTTTATTTAGATAACCTTAACACCAGATCTCATTGGTGAAGTAAGAGAGAGGGGGAATTGATCAGAGTCGGAGATGTAGAGGAGTGTCCAAAGGTTAATGCTCTTCGGGGAAATTTTTAATTTGAATTTTTGCAGGGTACGGGGTCGGGGTCTAGACTGGTGAGTTAAGTTTATGGAGAGGGGGAGAAATCGCAAAGAAATCGCGTCTAAGGCTATCTAAATAATAATAATAAAACATTCTTGGGTTATATTCCTTAAAATAGTTAAGAATGTATTGTTTACAAATGGCTACGTTTGCTATTCAGATGCCAAGAAACCACCTTTAAAGACACTGAAATTAAAAAGTTCCCCGGTAGAGCATTACCCCCTGGACACACCTATACGTCTCCAACCCTGATCAGTGCCCCCTCCCCACCCCCACTTAACCAGTGAAACCTGGTGTTAAAGCTATCTAAATAAAAAGATTCTTGGGTTATATTACTAGGTTATGCAAAATAATCCTTAAAATAGTAAAAACTTCTCTCTTTTTCTAATTGATAATTTTGTGATGCAGATACCAAGAAATCACGTTTAAAGTCATCCAATTTTAAAATGTTCACGGGGGAGCATTTGGCTATTTCTCGTTCCAGCCAGCGCACCACGACTGGCATATCAAAGGCCGTGGTATGTAGTACCCTGTCTGTGGAATAGTGCATATAAAATATTACATGCTGCTAATAGAAAAAGAGTAGCCCATGATGTGGCGACAGCGGGTTTCCTCTCTCAATATCTGTGTAGTCCTTAACCATATGTCTGACGCCATATAACTGTAAAATAAAATGTGTTGAGTGTGTCGTTAAATAAAACATTTCCTTCCTTCATTGAGACAATATGGCGAAATCGCATTTGATCAGTAAAAGTGTATTCAAGAATAATGAAGACAAAACTGAATAATACATTCAAAAATTTGTAATATTTGAAATATATCTGATCAGCAGGCCGAACATTGGCGAACAGTTCGACTGAGGCGTCTTCGGGGGTGGGGGAGTCGAGAGATTGCGATCGCTCGCCACGTTGGATAATATTTGATAAATTTGATGCGAGTGAAGACGATGGTGCCTGTCAAATTGGCGAGCGCTCCGCTTCCTGGACACATTGGTTTCCACCCCATCGTATTTTATCACATATGTTCAATGTTCAGCGCAAACATCTAGTCCACTAAGCGAGCGTGAGACCTCGTAAACATGTCTGATATTTTAAAAACAACGACTAATTATTGGAATTATGTATTTTTAATGCACATCAAAAAGAAAATAACATGGCACATGAGCATCGTCAACTTCATGTACTTCCAACGGCATCTGGTGCAAGGTCATTGGTCAACTACTATGACATCTAGAAGAAGAAGCCAATTGGTATGCAGTTGTAATGAGTGAACTGAAAAACAAGAAAGCAGAATTCTGAAGCCAGTTTTAGCAAATAAGTTGTAATTTAAGAAGAGCCCCGCATAACGATATCTTGGACGTTGATACTATTTCAAATCACGGTACGTGAATTTCGTTGCCATTTGAAACATGTTACCATATGAGGATATGGTCTGTCGCCAATTATGGTAGGCATGGCGTTATTTAATGCGATGTTTAAAGTTAGGTCTGATGCGAACTTTAACCTTACATTTGTTAACATCACTGAACAAATATGGCTGCCAAACGTTTTGATTTTGGCTTTGCACGCCAAACTATTAAAAATCCTTAGCATTCCCATACTAGAACTAATTATGGAATTAAACAAAATAAATGCCATATACTGGCAAGCAGAACTATTTCTAAATGTTTCGTTGATAATATTTGCATTGTTTTGTTACCGTGGTAACCGTTTAATAAAACCAAGCTATGAATTAAACTATTTTGTTTGGTGTATTAAGAAACGTATACGGCTGGTTACAAGAGAAGGGATACTTTGTGAATGCTCTTTAATTGCCCCGGGAATAGAGGTGGGATATTTAAATAAAGAGATGCAGCCGTACTTATATCTCCAGCGCAGGGGGGGGGGGGGGGGGGGGGGTACATCGTGAGACACTGTCTATGTGTTCTAGAATCACCATTTATTAAGTCCTTGTTGTTTGGGAATTCTCTATATCAGACCACTAGGCAATGTCTATGTTATCGGATCATGGTAATGTTTATTATACAATATGGCACTGTTTATCATAAAAGATGGCACTGTTCATCATACAAAATGGCACTGTTCATCATACAAGATGGCATTGTTCATCATACAAGATTACACTTCATCATACAGGATGACATTGTTCATCATACAATATGACACATCATCATACAAGATTACACTTCATCATACAAGATGGCATTGTTCATCATACAAGATGGCACTGATCGTCACACAAAGTGGCATTGTTCATCATACATTATGACACATCATCATACAAGATGACATTGTTCATCATACAAGATGGCACTGATCGTCACACAAAGTGGCATTGTTCATCATACAAAATGACACTGTTCATCATACAAGCATACAAGATGGCACTGTTCATCATACAAGATGACACTGTTTATTATACAATATGACACTGTTTATCATACAAGATGGCACTGTTAAACATACAAGATGACACTGTTTACTATACAATATGACACTGTTTATCATACAAGATGGCACTGATAATACTGTTTATCATACAAGATGGCATTTAAAATGCTCTAGTAGTGTCGTTAAATAAAAGAACAGTTTTTTTTTAACTCAGGATATTTTCAAGAACGCAAGATGACAACTTGAAAATGGAGAAACGCGAACTTACAGACTGAAGCACACCGGAAAAGGGTGTTGCAGTCCCTTTTCCGAAAATCAGCGGATCCCATCCGACAATCTCAATATGTTCATCGTGTTCTATAAGAAAAAACCACATTAATATTAATAGTGACAATAGCAAATTAGAAAGAAAAACGTACATCTTACTTCTAACGGCATTACATAATCAAAGATTGAATGGTGCAATGACAATGGTGTAGTTTTAGTCCTTAAAATATTTTATTAGTCGGACACATCTTATAATACAGAAACATCTTTAATTAGAATAATAACAGCTTTTGTTTTGTGTTATGTTTTAGTTTTTGAGTTCTTTTTATAAGATGAATTTATTTGTTAGGGTTTTTGGGGATTGTTTTTTGGGGGGTTCGTGTGTGTGTGTGTGTGTGTGTGTGTGTGTGTTGTCGTTTTTGTGTTTTTAATTGTTTTGTTGTTGGGTCATTTTCTCATATTTTTAATTTAATTCCGTTACTCACCCCTAAAATTGAGAAAGATATGAAGACTGAGATAAACATCACTTAGATAAGTACATATTAATTAAAAATTCACAGAGAAATGGAGGTAGCATAAAGGCACCTAAAATTATGAAAAAATACTGGATTTAATAGGGTGGGACAACCTCAAATTGCCATGTTACAAATCAGCGCCATGAGACTGAACCTAAATTTGAAAGAAAAAAAATGTTTTCATGAATTATTTTATAGCAATCAGTCAGTTAATAAAGACAGCTTTTCTCAGGCTAAAATTACACTTGTGATTTATTTAGCAAAATGATCATTCTCTGTTACTTATTTTGTAATGAACATGTGAACACCGTGACACCAAGCAACATACATGGTCCACGATGTATAATGACAACCCTACGCATGTTACAAAATTCCTTCCAGGTCGAGGAAACTACAGTCTGTTCAAGTGATATCCACAGACTCTACCCAGACGATCACTCTCCTACAACTGATCAGGCAAAAAGAGGATGGCTCACTGCTATGTTTCTTTCTGTCAACGTAAACATTCTTTCCGAGTATTATTGAAACAAAATACATACAAATGAATAATGAAATTCGTGTCCTATATCATTTTCATCGCAAGTAGTACTTGGTCTATCTTCCAACAAAACTGCATTCCAATGTCCAGTCTCAATAGGCAAATTGTGGTTAGAAGTCCTAATTTTTATCATAACTGTCCATAATTTTTCAGGAATAATATTAACATAATATTCAAATATTAGTTGCTCTTTGCAAAGTTCGTAGGTTTTACCTCTCGATGACGCTCAAATATTATTTGTCCATGTTTGTAAATACTGGTCATTTTGTCTTATACCAATGTGTTGTGATACCTATTTTACGGATAGAATGGTTAGTGATAGCCATATATTACTCATTCCTAGGTGATCTAACATATATTTTTAACAGCAGCAATCCAGTTCCATTGCTAATATGGTCTCTTACCGTTGATTTGTATAATGGTAGAGATAGTTTAGATTGTTTCCCTGAGATTACTCGTGTCCAATAACAAATTAATCTTGTGTGGATAGTCAGCTCGACTGGCATTCTAGCAAGTTCACCATATAAAATGAAAAATGGGGTCGCTTTCTTTTACAGGAAGAATATGTCTAATCTAATTGATTTGAACAGAGTTATAGATGTTATTTTCGTATCCCCATATTTCACAGCCATATAATAGTATTGGCAAAACCATCGAGTCAAACATTATGAGTTTACACTCTATTGATAGATGACGATCTTTTCCTTTTGTCAGAACAAAATGCATAGCCGTTGTCACCTGTTGTTTAAGTCTAATCTTAGTATTTTAAAAATTATTTGGTTTAGTAAAAGTGGCACCTAAATATTTGTATTCTTTGACATTTTCAAAAGTAGCTTTTCCAATCTTAAAAGTATATTTATAATCTTTAGTATTTCCATAAAAAGGTAATACTTTTGGTTTTGTGATATTTATTTTAAGTTTTCAAATATTTCAATATTGATAGAATATATTTAACATCTGATGTACATTGGCCGCACTTGTTGCTAGTAAAACAGTATCATCAGCATACAATAAGCAAACAAAACAATGTATTTTAATGTCTAGTGGCTTATTTTTATTATCTGAGATGGAAGAAACGCCTTCACAACCGTGGTTAAGTAAATATTTTTCTAGGTCATTTAAATACAGTTAAAATTAAAGTATCACTGCAGTAGGGTAGGTTCCCCCAATCAGCGGACCTGACTGGAATGTGATACTTAGTGGAATTGTCACTGGAGTAGGGTAGCCTCACACACACACACACACACACACACACACACACACACACACACACACACACACACACACACACACACATACACAAGCAGCGGACCTGCCTGGAATGTGATACTTACTCAGTGCAATTGTTACTGGAGTAGGGTAGCCTCCAACAGTCAGCGGACCTGCCTGGAATGTAATCACCGAGCTTTCAATCGTCACCAGAACGTTTGTCATCACGGTCAAATCCTGTTGAGGAAGGAAGAATATTTTAACATTACTCGTAGTCTGTAAACGTACTTCTCCTTTAAAACGAATGTATTTGTTTTTGTCCGAGAAAACTGTCGATAATCTGCATTAATCCACTCACCAGTCACACACCAAAGTAATATTAAGAGTGTGTGGGTGTGGGTAATTTGGGGCATGCCTCCATCAGAGAACTGCTAAAGCACGCCTGTCGTGAGTACAACCTCTGACTTCGATAGAGAGTTCTGTCCATGACAGGTTATTTAGACTGATTCCAAAAGACATTTTAATATGAATTATGAGAGCAAGCAACCATGACACACTTAATATAAGTGTGAAGACAAAATGTTGAAAGAGCAATGGTAGGCAGGTTCACGGGAATTGTTACTACTTATTCTATAATGCAATGTGAGGGATACAAAATGTAAAACTCTTTTTGCATTTGTCTTATATTGGCTGTTCTAGTAGATGCCTTCATCCGATATTTAATCTGTAGGTTTTGATGGCACTTAGTTTTAAAAATATTACTTAACTGAGATTGCTTTTCTTTCTCTCTGTTTTGTTTGCAAAGAATGTTACAGGAGTTGGTATGATAATTGAAAACTGTAGTTATGTTTGTATTTACCATTAATATATGATGTCATAATATGGTGAAGAGAGATGTTTGACGCTTATAAGATTGACATGTTTACAGAGATAATTGTGTAATGTTTGTTATAAAATTGCTACAAAGGTGTGGCTTTTTAAGCCGTTACTACAGAGGTGTGATAGTTATATTTGACACACATTTCCATACCAAACCAGAACTCAGTCAAACGGTATCCTTGTTAAGCAGTTACTACAGAGGAGTGATAGTTATATTTAACACACATTTTCATACCAAACCAGAAATCGGTCAAACGGTATCCTTGTTAAGCCGTTACTACAGGGTGTATACTACCAAATCAAATCCCATAGACGACAATAGTAACATATGTGGCTAAAACTCCTACCTACAACGTATCAACCGACATAAACGCCACGGATATAAATACTACCACCCATTACACTTAAAGTGAATCAGAAACAAATGGGGGTCAAGCTGCTCGTTTCTGAGATAACGGGTAGCGTCTATGACTACCCTAGTTTCGCACAAAACACTTTTTTTTACAGGTACCCCATACATGTTTCAAGCACAAGGCTACTTGACACATTGGTACTAGATGAAATAAAATTGCAATTTTTTTTTACCCAGATGAAACTATTATTTTTTACAACCAACACTCATATTTATAACCAATCACAGGACTCGTGGTGTTCACTTCTCTATCAAAAGTTGGGTGCACCTCGAACTTTGACTCAGCCGGAAGTTATTTGGTTTAGTACTACCTATACTGATAACATACATTTTTCAAAAAGTGTCCAGCTATGTGTCTTTATGACAACCAGGATCTGGTGTATTCTGACATAAACTGACAACCTCACTGAAACTGTTGTTTCTACAGTGCAACCTAATATAATGTACACCTAAAAAAGCATATATATTGCATATAGTTTTGTACAAATGCAATATGTCATATTAAACAACAAAATGTTTTAAAATAAAACTCCTGAAGATATTTACTTTCAGTTGGGTGTGTGTACTCAGGTATATATGTAGAGACAACAAAGATAGTCAGAGTACCTCTACCCCTTTAAAGAATTCCATTAAAACACATGCACTTGATTGACCCCTAGATTATGAAGACTTTAACAGGCACATCAAAGAAATATCAGTATTAAAAAAATACACTGTCTGAGGAAGGAAACACAAACATGACTGTACCTGTATGAAGTAATGACTTAATGTCCTGAACATTAGTGTTGGGAGGAACTCCTGTATGCTGGGTGTGGGTGTCTTTAAGTTACCAGGTGTGGGAATTTCAAATCCATCGGCCATGCTGATTTTCATAATGAACCATCAAAACTATTGGCAGCCACCAATATTCCTGACTATATTTTATTTATAGCCTACTGTAGTTGGAGGTTTTAATAGTTGTGATATCTGGAATAATCATGCAGCTTTAACACATTTATTTTTTATTAATTACTGAAAAAAAACTATTTTTAAATGACAAAATTACCCGAACATCTATTTTCTTGCATTATTTTCTAATCCGGATGAATACAATATGTACATTAGATGTATTCCTACAATCTGTAATCCAGCATTTTATTTAGCTAGTAACATTAGGTAATACAGCTTTAACAATAAAATAAATAATCAACTTAATCCAAGGCAGATAATCAAATCTGAAAAAATTGGTTCTGAATCTAGTATAAACTCAAAATGCTTTTACGAGAGCTAACTAAGTGATTATTAAGAAAAAAATTATCTGGAGATCTAAGTATATGTTTAACAACCTTATTGTTATGTACAAATAAGAACAGAAGGCACAATAGTGACAACAAATTTAATTATGTTTTTGGTAAAGTTTTTCTTCAAATTTACTTTAAATTTTGCATAAAACTACAAATTTGTATAAAATATAACTTAGCACCCTATAAATATGTCAAAATGACAATAAAAATCAACTTCTTTACAAATTTGAGTTTTCAGAATTTCATACATAAAAAATTAACAATGTTAATGGAAACTAAAGACATTAACCCACTATTGGCTCATGCTATTTTTAATATAAAAATAAATTGCTATTAAAATCTTAGTTCAGGTTGCCTATATATAATACCATATTTAAGAGCAGTTGTATATGGCAAGTCAAATACCATGTAAAAAGAAATTATTGAAATCTTTACAGTATGAATTATAGGCCAAAACCAACTTTTCTTCAGTACTAACTTTGATTCAAACTCCATTCAGAGCCATGTACAGAGATTATTGTCACGGTCACGGTCAATGTGAACTTGCATGATCGAGTGATGGCTAATTAATCAACCAGTATAGTTTAATTAAATAAAATGACAAAATCATAATAGTTTTTATTATGCACTGAATATGTGCTATAGGGTGAATACTACCAAATCAAATCCCATAGACGACAATAGTAACATATGTGACTAAAACTCCTACCTGCAACGTATCAACCGACATAAACGCCACGGATATAAATACTACCACCCCTTACACTTAAAGTGAATCACAAAAAAATAGAGGTCAAGCTGCTCGTTTCTGAGATAACGGGTAGAGTCTATGACTACCCTAGTTTCGCAAAAAATTCGAGCACTTTTTTTACAGGTATCCCATACATGTTTCAAGCACAAGGCTACTTGACACATTGGTACTAGATGAAATAAAATTGCTATTTTTTTTTACCCAGATGAAACTATTCTTTTTTACAACCAACACACTCACATTTATAACCAATCACATGCACAGGACTCGTGGTGTTCACTTCTCTATCGAACTTTGACCCAGCCGGAAGTTATTTGGTTTAGTACTACCTACAGAGGTATGACAGTTATATTTCACATATATTTCCATACCAAACCAGAAATAGCCCAAACGATATCCTTGTTAAGCCGTTACTACAGAGGTATGATAGTTATATTTGACATATATTTCCATACCAAACTAGAAATAGGTCAAACGGTATCCTTCTTAAGCCGTTATTACAGAGGAATGATAGGTATGTTAGACACATATTTCCTTCCCAAACTAGAAATAGCTCAAACGATATTCTTGTTAAGCCGTTACTACAGAGGAATGATAGATATATTAGACGCATATTTCCTTACCAAACCAGACATAGCTTTAACGGTATCCTTGTTAAGCTGTTACTACAGAGGTATGATAATTATATTTCACATATATTTCCATACCAAACCAGAAATAGCTCAAACGGTATTCTTGTTAAGCCGTTACTACAGAGGAATGATAGGTATATTAGACGCATATTTTCTTCCCAAACAAGAACTAGCTCAAACAGTATCCTTGTTAAGCCGTTACTACAGAGTAATGGCGGTTATATCATCTTGACTTACCAAACCAGTAATAGTCTGCACGTCTGTTCTTGTGTCGAACTGGAGAGTGGTCGTATTCCACAAGCGCAGCGATACTTTAAGCTTGACCTGGAATTAATATTTAAAAACAATTGATATCATACATCAATCAGAGTTCAATCAGGTCTCGTGCATATAAAACATTTAGAGTCTGGACTCAAGACTAACAGAGTTGAGACTCTAACGCACTGACTACACCATACAAACTGAATGCGTCTGGCGTCATTAGAGATTGAGTCTTAGACTCAAAAGTTTTATAAGCACGAGTCCAGATTGCGTCATGCGTTGTTCAGAATTATGTTCTCAGATCTTGAACGATGATGGTTAATTGCGCTTCTGTCTGTGGTGTTGTCGCCCCCAACCCGCCACCGCCAACCTACGGTTGATGATTCACAGTTTTGTCGTGTTGTCGCAGTTCTGTGTTTCTTACGACGGGACTGCTCCTTTGGACACTCTTGTGTACGGCGTTTGATGCCAGCCTGTCTATTACCTCACCGTGAACTTCCGTGAATCTCGGCGCTAACCCTCCAACCTTTAATTACCACAAAAATTTTATAATACACTTAGGCGACCCAGGATGTTATACCCTGGTGGAACAAATTTATTGCCGTTCAAAAACAGTAGTGGCCTGGGGATTGGCCAACACGCGTTAGCCTATATTAAGGCCTCTCCCAACAGTTTATAATATGAATGTATTAGAAGCAATGCAATGAAACATGATTATAACTTGTTCCAAATTTAGTAACAAAGAGGTGAAATAGAAGGAAGAAAAGGTAAAGAGGATGAACAGGTTATAACCTTTAATCATTTTACATTATTTAGAATTAGATGTCAGAAGCGAGAGAACGAATGTTAATTAATCTCAAAACGTTTGCTATTTGTAATGAAGTTCTGAACAAATTTGAATACAGCATTATTTTCTAGGAGACTAAGGTTTGGGTCACCAAATAGTAAAATATTACAATTAACATTATGGTACTTTGGCAAATAGGTATTACGAACTACATTGTATAGTGGACAAAAGCGTAAGAAGTGTTCACCGTCTTCAATTAGGTGCCCGCATGCACAAGATGGATTGTCACATACGTATCATGAGAAATTTTGACCATTTAAGTTACTATTACCCAAACGGAGTCGGCTTTGTAATATCTGCTACATTCTATTGTCATTATAAAAGTAAGCTGGTATAATCGGATCAAATGTTTGAATTTGAATTTTAAATCCATTTACTGATGAAGAATGCCTAATATCAGCTGCTGTGTTGCTCCATAGTTTAACGGCGGACGGAAAGAGTTTGTTCGACAAAAATATGTGTGCAGATGATCTGCACTACGTGTATGATGTTGATGTATTTCAGCAGTAGAACGCGGTAGTTGTAATGTCAAGAAGATGGGTAGCACTTTATGTTTTAGTTTGTACATCATGCATAGTTTGTGACGTTTTCTCATTTCTGATAAACGTAAGAAGCCAGTTTCCTTAAATAATAGCTGGTAGGATGTTCTCCGGACAGCACCATAAATTGTACGGAGTAGATCTAATTAGATATTTTCAAGAGAAAATGTCTGTTGAATGGTACAATTATCATAGATAATATGTGCATAATCGAATATAGGGAGAATAAAATATCTGTATATTTGTTCTAATGAGACAGTTTATCAATTTACTGGCTTTGGCAACAATACTTTTGATACGGAAATCCCATTCAGCATAGTTTTACGGCGAAACATAATGGTTTCGGTTTTATCCGGACTAAACTTAACAAACCAATTTTTAGCCCACGTATTAATACACTCTAAATGAGAATTTAAAATGGGATTTTCAATAACAACGTATGATCGGCAAAAAATCGTATATTTGATGTAATTCCACTAACAATGTAATTTATATGTGATAAAAACAAAATAAGGCTCAAAACAGAACCTTGGGGACACCAGCTGGAGCTGTGTTTGTGCGAGAAGACCGATTTTGTAATACTACACGTTGTTTTCGATCAGATAAATAACGTTTAAACAACATTAACAATTTGCCTTTTATTTCAACAGTTTCCAATTTATGGATCAGACCCTTGTGCCAGAGCCGATCAAAGGCTTTATTTATATCATAGAATACCGCCCTAAAATGATATAAATAAAGAAGCTGGTTAACGTTTGAATTTCCTGAAATAAAACCAGATTGGTATTCTGTTATAATATTGTTAACTTTAAAACAATTTAAAATATGTTTAAAGATGCATTTTTCAAGTTTTGAACAACTACTTGTTAGCGAAATTAGTCTGTAATTTGATAATTCATTAATACTGCACTTTTAATTCTTCCTAGTTCTCCATATAACATGAATAGTGGGGTGCCTTTTTTAACTGGTAGGATGTGTTTTAAGAAATATATATGAATAGTTTCAATGATATCGATGTTTTCATAACCCCATATTTCGCATCCGTATAAGAGAATTGAGCTTACAATGGAGTCATACAGTTTTAATTTGCATTCTACTGAAAACTTATTGTTGTTAGCTTTAGACAGAACAAAGTACATTGCATTTGTTGCGTTTTTGAGTTAGCTGTTTGTTTGCTTGTATTGAATTTATTTAGTTTGGTAAAAGTAAAACCTAGGTATTTATATTATTTTACATTTTCGAGCAGATGATTTTTGAAGTCTAAAGACTTTATTGTAGTCACTTGTGGTGCCATTCAAATTATTATTTTAGTTTTATTTGTATTTACTTTGAGTTTCCATTTAACCAATATTAGGAAAAGATATATGTCTTGTTGTAAGTCAGAGACGGTAGATGCGAGAAGCGCAGTATCGTCAGCATATAATAAACACGAAAACGTAAAAAGCTGTTTCAGAGAACGCTTTCATCTATATCCAGGGTACGCAATTTTGGCTTTTTAAGTAATTATCTCGATCATTAAACGAAAGGGAAAACAGGGCAGGTGACAATGTTCTCCTTGTCGGACACCGATGTTGCATGGAAAGGGATCGTAGGTTTGGTTTTTGCATTAATACATGTTTTTATTCCTTGATACATTGATAAATATTTTAACTTTGAATTTTCCATTTATATTATTTTCTAACAATTTCTGCCAGAGGCATGTTCTAGAAATTAGATCAATACCTTTTTGGAAATCTACAAACGCGCAAAATAATTTCTTTTTTCTTGTTTCTAAAATTTCGATCAGGGAATGTATATTAAGTAGATGGTGGTGGTACAGTTCCTGTCGGATAGCAGATGGATCACGGGATGGAATTCTGTGGCTTGTACTACAGTTTTCCATCAGACACTATCATAAATGTGATTTGAAACGGTTATTTAAAATTGTGGTGAATAGTTTAGAGATGCAGCTGAGCAGCGTTATTGGTCTGTAATATTTGTTCCAGTAGTAGGTAGTACTATACCAAATAACTTCCGGCTGGGTCAAAGTTCGAGGTGCACCGAACTTTTGATAGAGAAGTGAACACCACAAGTCCTGTGATTGGTTATAAATGTGAGTGTGTTGGTTGTAAAAAATAATAGTTTCATCTGGGTAAAATAAATGTGCAATTTTATTTCATCTAGTACCAATGTGTCAAGTGGCCTTGTGCTTGAAACATGTATGGGGTACCTGTAAAAAAAAGTACTCAAATTTTGTGCGAAACTAGGGTAGTCATAGACGCTACCCGTTATCTCAGAAACGAGCAGCTTGACCCCCATTTTTTTCTGATTCACTTTAAGTGTAAGCTTCTAGTAACCAGTCTTGGTAAAGTGGCAGTCCTCCTATAGACAGTGCAGGTAGGATGAAATATGTACTATTGTCGTCTATGTGCTTTGATCGGTAGTATACACCCTATAGCACATATTCAGTGCATAATAAAAAAGATTATGATTTTGTCAGTTTGATTAAACTATACTGGTTGATGAATTAGCCATCACTCGATCATGCAAGTGTCACAATTAACTTGCAACTCGACAATAATCTTTGGAGAAAGAATGGATGGAATCATTTCGTTCCATCCAGAACTTTTATTGCAATTTTTACGTGATACTGAGTATTATTCTAAATTTTAATATTATATATCTGTGATATTTGTATTTTACACAATCCTTTACACTGTGTTTTAATTTAACTGTTGAATTTTTATATTAATGTTGATCATCACATTGTTCTTCCATTACCACAGTTTGACACCCAATAGCCGATGTATTTTTCGTGCTGGCGTGTCGTTAAACATTCATTCATTCATTCATTCATTCCGTATAAGAGAATTGAGCTTACAATGGAGTCATACAGTTTTAATTTGCATTCTACTGAAACGTTATTGTCGTTAGCTTTGACAGAACAAAGTACATTGCATTTGTTGCGTTTTTGAGTTAGCTGTTTGTTTGCTTGTATTGAATTTATTTAGTTTGGTAAAAGTAAAACCTAGGTGTTTATATTATTTTACATTTTCGAGCACATAATTTTCGAAGTGTAAAGACTTTATTGTAGTCACTTGTGGTGCCATTAAGAATTATTATTTTAGTTTTATTTGTATTTACTTTGAGTTTCCATTTATTGCAATATTATGAAAAGACATAGGGATTGTTGTAAGTCAGAGACGGTAGATACGAGAAACGCAGTATCGTCAGCACATAATAAACATAAAACGTAAAAAGCTGTTTCAGAGAACGTTTCATCTGTATCCAGGGATATGCCAGAACAATTTTGGCTTTTTAAGTAATTATCTCGATCATTAAAATAAAGGGAAAACAGGGCAGGTGACAAATGTTCTCCTTGTCAGACACCGATGTTGCATGGAAATAGATCTGAGGTTTTGTTTTTTTGTACTAATACATGACTTTATTCCTTGATACATTTGATAAATTAGTTTAAAAAAAATTCATTGATATTATTTTCTAACAATTTCTGCCAGAGGCATGTTCTAGAAATTAGATCAATACCTTTTTGGAAATCTACAAACCCCCATCTGCGGGTATACAAAAAGACCATGGTATGTGATATCTTGTCTGTTGGATGGTACATATAAACGATCCCTTGCTAAAAAAAAACGTATCGGGTTTCCAAGGCACGTGTGCAGGGATTCAGCGGGGTTCGGGTTATAGACTGTGTTGAGCGAAGTTTATATGGGGCCATGCTCCCCCAAAAAATACATTTTTATTTTGTTTAAGCTTCGGCAAGTAAGGGTTTAGATCTGCAATACCCTCCCCCTGCACATGCACCCGATTCCTCTCAAAATTACCAAATGTTAGACATCCAACAGCCGATGGAAGGAAGGATAGGATATGTTTTATTTAACGACGCACTCAACACATTTTATTTACGGTTGTATGGGGTCGGATGATTATTAAATCAATATGCTTTATCTTTGATGTCGTTAAACAACCCCACCCCCAACTTTACCCTTTCCAAACGAAATAATATTTATTTGAATTTGTCGATTTTAACACGTAAAATTAAGAAGTGAAAACGTTCATTGTCTACTTTAGTATATTTTATTTTAAAAATATATACATGATTAATGTGTTACAAACTACACTTTGAAAGTTCTACTAACACTTTATAAACTATCAATTCTGAAATAGGAAGGTACGACTGTCGATAATACCGGTTTTAACTAAAGACTCTAGTACCGTATCCTCAACCGAACGTTCTTCGTACAGCGCAAGATTTCTCTTTTAATTTTTTGAGACGAACCCTACAATTTGATATCGTTTGTGCTTTGCCGAGCTGTGGCGGCACAGGCGACGAATCAAGCGTATACGTTTGACGATATCCGTTCATAGCGAACACACACGACCTTTTTAAAAGTGCATTTGAGCTTGTATTTCACATTTGTACATGATGTTATAATATGGTAACCAGAGAATGTAACTTTAATAATATTATCGATTCCAGATGCCTTACAGTTTTACAGTTGTTTTATAGCATTTAATGTTTAATTTTCTTCAATCCTACTGTTTGAAACAGTTTCGCTATCTGAGTTTATGTTATTCAAGTTTATTATTGTTGTAAAATATATATCCTGGGAAGGGATCTCCGCTGTTATTTGTGCTACAGGCCCCGCGTATCTTTAAACCGGCTCTGCCAGGACAGTGGGTTAGTTGTTAAGTTGTTAGTGGTTAGCAACTGTGTGTCTTACCGAACAGTGATTGGTTACCTTTGAGTTTTACACGTCGCTTGATCGTGCACGATCGTGAATAACCTAGAGTCGATTCATTCGCATCTAAAAATATGATTTTTCATAGCCTCTGTTCAAAATCCCATTCTATCAAAACTGTCCCTATAAATTGATAAATGGTTCTCTATCGATCCCAGACCCAGACACTTGCCATATCAAAAACAGGGTCTTGGGTGGACGTCTGATTGAGGCATGATCAAATTATTTAACTTGATTCGACTTTTAACTAACCTGATTGGCTGACCACGTAATCATGAAGCTCCCGGCGTTGTCGTTGACGTCATTCGTCATGAGACTGACCTCTGCGACAAGGGTCGGGTCCGTTGGTTGGAAGTTAAACAAGAGGCTGTGAATCCCGCGCCAGTCTATGGCGGAGAACTTGTACATCTTCAGCATGCCGGTACCAGTGAAGGTTGCACCTGAGCCAGAAAACGTAACAGAGCCCACAGGACTCTCTTCCATGTATCCCACACCAGTGGTTGGTGAGGTGCTAGCTAAGTCATAGCTCACATCCACAGAGCATTGTGCTAGAACTTTTGCTAAACACAGCAACAAAGACACGGCGACTGCTAACACCGACATGTTCTGATTGTTATTGGCACCTGAAAATTAGAAAAACAAAATAAAAAAACAACAATAAATTGATAATAGTTTCACTTAATATGGATTGTTTCCAAGCAATAATATAGGTGACGGGAGTTAGGAGGGGGTGGGACGGCGAATGAATACTTATTACACCGTGGTGGAAGAGATACATATGTGATATTTGTCGTCTCTGAACATTATGAAATATACCGTGTGAGAGGTCACGGCTTCTAATCAGGCGATCAACTATGTCACACAGTACACCTGCGCATAGCTATTCATGCACAAAGTGTGCACATTGTTCTTTCTATTCATATTTTTAAATCGGAAAAATATTTGCTGTCAGTTCTTATAACACTGGTCTACAAAAATATTTTAGTTTTTTCTTGCACGGACTTTGTAAAGTGGTTTAGGCTAATTTTGGGCTGCTGAATCCAAATCTGAGCTCAGATTTGCTCTATCACATCAAGTTTTTGTGCTATCTGTATGCTCTATATTCATGGAGCTTACGAAAGTTGACCATCCAGTCCGGCAGTTTTTGGGGGATAAAACAGCAAAAGCTTGATTATTCTACCCAAAACTACTTCATTTATGGCCTTATTATATTTTGTTCACCAATGTTCTAAGTCTTTGTTCATGTGGTGAAGTTGTTTTTATTATTTATTTATTTATTTTTGTATTTATTTATTTATTTATTTATTTATTCATTTGTTATAGTGTTGTTTTCTTTTGTTTTTATTATATGATTTACAGATGTGAAGATTACCTAATTAGCTGTTAAGACTACCTTTCACTTTAGCACCTCAAAGGCGTAACATTACTACATTCGTCAAGAGAGTGTACCGTGCCTACTTTAAAGTACCGCTTGGAGACCAGGACAAAAACTGGGCCCATCATAAAGTATGCACGACTTGTGTCGAAACTCTGAGAGCATGGTCTCGAGGAAAGAATGCTAAACTCAAATTTATTGTGCCGATGGTTTGGAGAGAACCAAAAAACCATCTAGATGACTGCTACTTCTGCCTTGTAAATGTCAAAGGATTCAATAAGAAAAACAAGCAATACCCTAGCATACCATCTGCTATACGGCCAGTTCCTCATTGTGACGAAATACCTGTACCTGTTTTTACCGAGCTCGCAGAGATTGACGAGGAAGCACCTACTTCATCCACATCTTTATCCGATGATGATAATGGAAAAGCAGATGCAGAGTACAAGCCATCGAATTCGTCTCTTGATTAACCTTCTCTGTTTAGTCAACCTGAATTGAATGATCTGATCCGAGATTTGAATTTGCCAAAACAATCTGCTGAGTTATTGACTTCCAGAATGAAACAGAAAAACCTTCTCGAACCTTGCACAAGTGTTTCATTTTATCGCAACAGAGAGGCAGAACTGAGGAAGTACTTCCATTCTGATGGTCAGCTTGTATACTGCAATGATGTTGAAGGGATTCTTCTCGCTATGGGATTGCCTGCGTATCATTCACGTGAGTGGAGACTCTTTATTGACAGTTCAAAAAGAAGTTTGAAATGTGTTTTACTTCACAACAGGAACATCTATGGATCCATCCCTATAGAATACTCAGTGACCCTGAAGGAAGAGTATGCAAACATCAAAGTTGTACTTGATCGATTGAAGTACTGCATATTAAGCTCGGTCTAATGAAGCAGTTTGTGAAAGCTCTTGATCACACTGGAGACTGCTTTAGCTACATATGTTCTACCTTTCCGAGTCTTAGCACCGAAAAGAAAAAAGCAGGCATATTTGACGGACCTCACATCAGAACATTACTCAAGGACACACACTTCATTACGACAATGACTGCAGTCGAAGCTCGAGCGTGGAATGCATTCACTAATGTGGTGCAGAATTTTCTTGGGAACAAGAAAGATGACAACTACCAAGAGATTGTGGAGGAACTGGTCCTTAGTCTGCAAGCACTGGGGTGCAGAATGAGCATCAAGGTGCACTACCTGCATAGTCACTTGAGCGAGTTTCCAGATAACCTTGGAGATGTAAGCGACGAACAAGGCGAACGGTTCCATCAAGACCTTAAAGTGATGGAAGAACGCTATCAAGGTCGTTGGGACTCACATATGATGGCAGATTACTGCTGGAGTTTGATGAGGGATGTCCCAGATGCTGTTCATAAAAGAACGTCCACAAAGAGGAAGTTTACTATGTTGTAATACGATTACACCTGTGCCTTTCAATGACCGGATATGGATACTTGCTGCATTTTGAATGTTGTGTAAAGTCTCAAAACTCATGTGTATGAATATGTGAGAAAATGATGTGCAATAAATGATTAAATATTGTACTTGAATTAGGTACCTTTTACTGTGAACATTTCTGCATCTATCAACCCTTTAATGCAACATAATTTAAAAATCTGATGTGATAGGCAAAAACTAATGACAGATTTGGATTCAGCATACAAAAGTTAGCTAGAATCCGTTCGAATACCTTATGCAAGAAAAATTGTGTTTATCAGTATAATTAATGTTAGCAGCATAATTTAACCAAATATATATTTTCTTAATGATATGCTTATAATATTATTAGTGTAAACTTCATTGATAGACGTGTGGCTTACGAAGGAAGGAAGTGTTTTATTTAACGACGCATTCAACACATTTTTTATTTACGGTTATATGGCGTCGGACATATGGTTAAGGACAACACATATATTGATAGAGGAAACCCGCTATCGCCACTTCATGGGCTACTCTTAGCAGCAAGGGGTATTTTATATGCACCATCCCATAGGCAGAATAGCAGATACCACAGCCTTTGATATACCAGTCGTGGTGCACTGGCTGGAGCGACAAATAACCTAATGGGCCAACTGACGGGGATCGATCCGAAACCGACCGCGCATTAAGCGAGCGCTTTACCACTGGGCTAGTGTGGCTTACGAATGCAAATTTCCATTGATAAATAGCTAAATGATGTGACGTAAGCAACGTCATTTTTCCGGTCTTTAATCTGTGAATTTTCATGTCATGTTATTTTGGAAGTCATTGATGTGCGGTGTAATAAATAAAATACTATACTCGTTCCCTAGTGTGACCGTTTATATTACAATGCGTTTTTAATCGTACATCACTCACTTTCGCCTATAGTTAGTACTGAGTATTAGAACCGCGATAAATGATGACAGTCACAAACAAATGGTCAATTATGTTCGGAAAAAAAATGATATGATAAACAAATAATCTCTCATTAAATAAATTACTTTTATTTTGTTTCTTCTAGTTTCTATTCCACTTTCTTTAACTTTAAACAAACGGAAAACACGGACACATTTAGGTTTAACTTTAACAAATGATGAAACCTGATCCAGTCACGTGCGTAAATCTGCTTCAGTAATGATATTAGTATCAAAGAAATAGAGACCAGTATTAAACCATCAAATTCTGATGCAAATATACACCACTTCCATTCGTCCTTGTTCGGGCTTCGATGGCCGTTCCAAGTTGAAACAGAGATAATTTAGAAACGGTTGAACTAGAAGCTGCAATGGCAGCCACTGGTATGCCCACATTTACCTCACGTAATTCATTGCGTATTGAAACTGGTTTGACTACACTTGGAGAAAGGAGAAAAGCAATAAGGCTATATACAATGTTTAAAATAACCAAAGACATAATACCCGATTAGTGAATATCATTTTATCGTTCAGATTTGTACATTACAATCGACTGAATTTATTCAAAAACAAACTTGAAGAAAAATACTCTGGTATAATGGACATATCCATGAAACTATGAGAAGTATTACCATTAACTGATAAAGAAAAATAGCTAGTGACACATTTGTTTTAAATTCAATGAAAGCATAGGAAGATATTGACGAAAGTACAAACGTGCTATAGTAAGGAAGATCAATTATAAAACTCGTACATAACAGCATACACATTTATAGAATATCAATATGGTCCCCCTTACCACCCTCGCCGATTTCGTTAAGTGATAAACTCTGGCGACCAAAATGTTTTAACTGCATGTATTTATTAACCAGACGAATGAATAGAGAACACATTAAAATAATAAAACTACAAAACGTTTATATACTATTATATGAATGATGTGGCACTGTAGTTACTAAGTTACTTTAGCAAGTGCTTTTCTAGATAATGAATTACAACAAATAATGTTTAATATCTTAATGTTAGAAAAATTCTATCAGTTTAATGATAATATAAATAAAACAATAGGAAAAGAAATACGATTAATATGTTAATGGTATTAATTATAAGTATATTATTTACTTTCATGATGATTTTGTTTTTAGATGTGACACATGTGGGAAATATTAACAATGTAACGGTACACTTTTAACATCGATTGTATTGTTTCTGACATATGATGTGAAAGAATATTTGATAAAGTTATTTAAATTGAATATCTAATTTACACTTGCCTGTAACTGGTTACTGAAGACAGCATCCCTTCGCCTTCCTCTCTGTTTGAAAGTATACCAGACAATGAACATACTTATACTGTCTTTGAATTGTGATAACAATGCCTCAGCGATTCCAGCAGATCGAATGTTGCCTGCGGGTACAGACTTTTTACCTGTCATATCGTAACAAGCGATCTGATAACAAGTCCCACGAACCACACCAGAAGACTTCCCACTATACCGCCCCGTGTGCCCGAGGGTCAGAGAGGAATATTTACGGGTTGTGTCACTGGATTTATTATTCGGAACGAGTGAGCTAATACATTTAGCAAGTAAAAGTGTGAACCACGAAGATTACATACAGTTTACATGCAGAAAACAAAAGAAAAACAACTCTAACAGACTTCAAGATTTATTCCAATGGAACGGGGACAAAATTACAACATATTATAATACGAACGTGGACACACACACACACATTCTCTCAAACACACATACCGACAAACACACACACACACACACACACACACACACACACACACACACTATTTACACACACACACACACACACACACACACACACACACTATTTACACACACACACACACACACACACACACACACACACACACACACACACACACACACACACACACACATACACACATACATACTCACACAGACACACACACAAACACACACATACATACTCACACAGACACTCACACACACACACATATATACTCACACAGACAAACACACACTACTTACACACACACACACACACACGCTATTTACACACACACACACACACACACACACACACACACACACACACACACACACATGTACATTTAACACCAACATTTCAATTCAAAGAGAAATGTCACTTGGGGAGGAGAGGAAACAGCTGGCTTTACCAACTGAATACAAAAAGCGTGCTCTCCATGGACTCCATAATGATGTAGGACATCAAGGACGTGACAGGACATTGTCACTTTTGCAAGAACGATTTTATTTCCCAGGGATGTCCAAGGCCGTTGACAACTGGATTAAGGGGTGTGGCAGATGTGTTAGACGGAAATCGAACACCAATATTCGTGCTCCATTAGTCAACATCTCCACCAGCCAGCCAATGGAGTTAGTCTGCATGGACTATCTGACACTTGAAACATCAAAAGGAGGTTTCCAGAACATCTTGGTGATCGCAGATCACTTCACCCGTTATGCTCAGGCTATTCCTACAAGACTCCAGACAGCAAGAACAAGCTCTCTTCAATAAATTCATTGTTCACTATGGATTTCCTCTTCGATTCCATTCTGATCAAGGAGCCAATTTTGAGAGCCAGCTCATCAAACAGCTTTGTTCAGTGGCAGGGATAACGAAGTCGAGAACAACCCCCATACCACCTGATGGGAAATGGCATAACTGAGAGGTTCAACAGGACTCTTCTTAGTATGTTGGGAACATTGGATTCTAACAAGAAGACTGATTGGAAGTCTTACGTCTCACCTTTTGTTCATGCTTACAACAGCACGAGACATGAGACAACAGGACATTCACCTTTCTTCTTGATGTTTGGCCGCCATCCTAGATTACCTGTGGATGTAGCACTTGGCATGGATTTGCAGCAAGACAAGAAGAACCTGTCCAGTTATGTTTCAGGACTTAGGAAACGACTACAGGATTCTTACAAGCTGGCATCCGACCACATTGACCAAAGCCAACACAATCAGAAGAAGTACTTTGATGCAAAAGTGCGAGGTGCAGTCATCCACATAGGAGAGAGAGTATTTGTCAGGCAGTTGGCTTTTGAGGGAAAACACAAACTGGCAGATAAATGGGAGGAAGATGTGTACATTGTACGTCATCAACCTAATCCAGAAATCCCAGTATTTGTGTTGAAGAGAGAGGATGGACAGGGAAAGAGTTGCACTTTACACCGTAACCTTCTCCTGCCAATCACTTCTCTTCCTTTTATTTTAGCCGATGAAAAGGCAAGACGGATACTGCCTGACACACCACCAACGACGACAAGACTGCGACCGCACCTACCAAAGATACCAGTGAGAAAACCACAGTCATCAGAATCCAACGATGGAGCAACCCCATCTGGAGATGATAGTTTGTTGGATGATGATTCTGATGGGTTTGTGGTTGGTCCTTCGGTTCAAGAACCTCCAGTGGTCAGCGCCCAAAACATCGTTGTCACAGATGCTAGAGAAGGACCTGGTTCAGGAGATACCACCCAACCTGACATTGCGATCAGCAACGGTGTTGCACAGGATGAAGAACCAGAAGAGGAACCATTGGAAACAGAAACCTTACCAGTGGATCAAGAGTTGGATCAAGATGATGAACGGGATACTATACCAGAGTCCATAGGATCCAATGGTGAGCAAGATAGTGTCATCTCCCATGATTCTTCACCAAAATCAGACCATGACGTTCCAATAGAGACAGACGTCCACCAGCTAGATTTCGAAGTGGAGAATTTAATATGCTCCAAACAGCATGTACTCTGGAATCTACTTGGAGAGAGAGAAAGCTACTTTTCTGCAGGCTTTGGCAGAAAGTTATTTTTTCTCAAGAGCTTCTAGGAAAGTCTGCAGAGTTATGCTCAATCTATTGGAACAGAACCCTGACAATGAGGACATCATTTTATTTGGGAGGGGAGTTTGTAACCGGATGTTTTAAATTGCATATCACATACACTACAATTTTAAAACATCTGGTTACACACACACACACACACACACACACACACACACACATACATACTCACAAGGACACACACACACACACACACACACACAAACTCAGCCACACACACACTCACATACAGACACACACACACACACTCACAGACACACACACAGCCACACACACACACACACACACACAGACAGACACAGACACACACACATAGACACACACACAGACACACACACATACATACATACTCACAAGGACACACACACATACACACACACACACAGACACACACAGACATACACACACGCTCACACATACACTCACATACATAGTTACGCATATAGACACACACAGACATACACAGACACACATACACGCATACATACATCTTCGTAAATCAAGGCTAATATTCGTTCCTCGTATTCAGCCTTGATACATGTCGTCAAGAAATCGTGCCACAAAATGCTTAAATTTCATTGGATGCGATGAGATCTGATTGCAACGAATCGCAACGCTCCTTATAGATTCCCTTGTTATTGTAAACAAAGATGGCAGCGACAGCGTCCGGCGGTTAATTTTTGATATTGCTTTCAAGATTGTCACATGTTACCGATACTGTGATTGGTCAGCGATGTCATCGTGTAAGGGACATAATCGGTGTTACAAATTTTCTTCCAATAGAGGGCGCTAGTAGTGAATATCAGTAATCTTGACTACATGTATCAAGGCTGAGTACGAGGAACGAATATTAGCCTTGATTTATGAAGATGGCATACATACAGAGAGAGAGAGAGAGACACATACATACATACATTCACACACCAACAAAGACACACACAGACACACACACACACACACACACACACAAACACACAGATTTCAGCAATGTAGTTACTATTGTATTACACAAAATTGAATGTATGAATTTGTATGCCAAGTAGATATATCAAATATACTTACCATTATATTAAACACGAGTTGAATGTCTTAATCTGTATTCAAAATAAATATATTTACCCACATTAATCAGATATTTAGTATTTTCAATTTTAATTCATTTTAACTTGGACGCTTCTGTTGAAATGTACGGAATTACTGGTGGACGCCCAACCAGTAATGTCCATGTCGCTATGTTATGTAGCCCAAAACATATAATCGTTCAATTAGCTGGCAATGAATTAGATGGACCAGGTGCAGACGATGAAGTCAAACGAAATAATAGTTGTGCTTCCGATTACCCAACCATCCCTATAAAAACCGCGAGACCTTAACGTTTTTAAAGAAAAATAATTAATTACTGACCGAGTCAAAATTAATATCACCAACAAGCGTATTTTGTTTTTTAACTTCTGCACTTGTTCAATTGAGAATTAAATTGCGTTTGGTTTGATGTTTATCATAGCCGTGTTTTGAAATTCCAGAAAATACCCAGTCGCGGCATGGGATTTTTAATCCAGATACTGACTCCAAACCCTGAGTGAGTGCTCCGCAAGGCACAATGGGTAGGTGTAAACCACTTGCACCGACCAGTGATCCATAACTGGTTCAACAAAGACCATGGTTTGTGCTATCCTGCCTGTGGGAAGCGCAAATAAAAGATCCTTTGCTGCTAATCGGAAGAGTAGCCCATGTAGTGTCGACAGCGGGTTTCCTCTCAGAATCTGTGTGGCCCTTAACCATATGTCTGATGCCATATAACCGTAAATAAAATGTACTGAGTGCGTCATTAAATAAAACATTTCTTTCTTTCTACAAAGAATATGCGCGTAGACTAGTAGCGTTACGTACTTTGGACCATAAATGAAACTATACTGTATATGATTCTCTGTCTCGTTTTGTTTTGCCAATGTCACCAGAAAATAAATCTATGAAAGTCTCAGACCCTAGTAGGACCTAAAGTTAAAACCAGTGAACAATCTAATTAAAATTAGCTCCACTATTACATGTGAATCTAACAGCAGCCAGTTGGAGCTCATGTCCACCAATCAAAACCTTACTTGCAGAATCGTGCCAGTGATTTAAAAATAATTTGAAAACATTCCGAATTATCCTGAGGGTATACGACATGTTTCGTGTGAATTACGAATGCCTTAAAACATGTTTTATTTTATAAAATAAATAATTTGTAATGTAAAACTGAAGACTGATTTAGTTTTTAGTTTTTTTAATAAATAAATAATTTGTAATGTAAAATTGAAGACTGATAACCCATCCCGTACGTATTGGTATGGTTCGCTGAACTGCGGCCACTAAAATAGGCTCGCCCGATATTTTTGGAATTTGTACGCTCCCAAATAACGTTATAAAAGGCGAAGTGTGATTGGTCAATATTTAAATTATTATTTACAGACGAAATGTTACTTGGACATTGGAGACTACGCAGTGTTGTTAGCAATCTGATTAAAATTCGTAATTCACATGAAACATGTCGTATACCCTCAGGATAAATCGAATGTTTTCAAATTATTTTCAAATCACTGGCATGATTATGCAAGTAACGTTTTGACTGGTGGACATGAGCTCCAATTGGCTGCTATTAGATCGACCTGTAATAGTGGAGCTAATTTTAATTAGATTGACCAATTAACAACATGTCAGTGCACAATCTGTTTTATTTGTGTGTATTATAATGTTAATTTGTTTAAACTTAATTTTATTGTTCAGTGTCAAACTAAACATATAGATATAAAACGTTTTTTGTTTCATGGTCTTTAATAAGCTTGCCTTATATCACATAGATACATCTATATTAATCTTATATATTATGGCCAAATTTAATATTATACATTAATGTTTTAAAATATTATATTAAATATAATTAAACTTATTGTTTATTTATTCAATGATGCAATTCTAATCATTATCAAACCACACCTAGGTCCAGGCCATCTAGTTCTCTGGTTTCTACTAAATATTCCTGTAACTGCCATGTTTGCAATCACCATGAGCAGGAGAACATCCAAGTGCATGTTTGCAAACACCATATGCAGGAGAACATCCAAGTGCATGTTTGCAATCGCCATATACAGGAGAACATCCAAGTGCATGTTTGCAATCGCCATGTGCAGGATAACATCCAAGTGCATGTTTGCAATCGCCATGTGCAGGAGAACATCCAAGTGCATGTTTGCAATCACCATATGCAGGAGAACATCCAAGTGCATGTTTGCAATCGCCATGTGCAGGATAACATCCAAGTGCATGTTTGCAATCGCCATATACAGGAGAACATCCAAGTGCATGTTTGCAGTCGCCATATGCAGGAGAACATCCAAGTGCATGTTTGCAATCGCCATGTGCAGGATAACATCCAAGTGCATGTTTGCAATCGCCATGTGCAGGAGAACATCCAAGTGCATGTTTGCAATCGCCATATGCAGGAGAACATCCAAGTGCATGTTTGCAATCGCCATGTGCAGGATAACATCCAAGTGCATGTTTGCAATCGCCATGTGCAGCAGAACATCCAAGTGCATGTTTGCTATCACCATGTGCAGGAGAACATCCAAGTGCATGTTTGCTATCACCATGTGCAGGAGAACATCCAAGTGCAAGGTTTTGCATCTGTATTGTTTACAGTCACAAAATCCTTTATTGCACTGCATGACTTCTGATGAACAATTGGTTTAGCTTCAGAAATGCATGCTCAGTTTTCTGGTTCACGCCATCTTCTTTTTCCAAACAGATTTGAACCTGATAGTTTACACAACAAGTATTCTACTTGGATGCATCTGATATTAGCGGAATGTCCTGTACTTTCACAAGCAATCTATCTGTTTGTACTTTGTTAAGTGATGTACTTTTCCCAATTACAAATAATCTTGACGTGGTACTACAACCATACATGTATATAAAAGAAGAGAAAATAAGAAACATTTTCATTAAAAAGTGACTATCCAAAACCAGATACCTACTTGACTATTGATATAAAATAAAGACCCTGTCAGGCCTAGCCCAAAAGATTCTATTTTCTTATTTGTATGGCAAATGTTGGTATGATGGGAAGAATTACTTTTGACCTCAAATCTCCTTTGAACATTGATGGACTTGTGTATTTATCAAATTATTGGATAACTTGGACAAGATAGATATTCAAAACTCCAGACTAAGCTGTGTGTCAAAAGGAATGTGTCCGCCTATTCAACAGTCAATTTTCTTTTTATATCGAGGAATATTCATTCTGCTTCAGTTTCTGGCAGCTACTTCTGAAATCCCCCACGACATGTTCACTGTATTCTAATTCAAACAACACCATATTGTTTTGGATCAGAAGTTGTTTGTCAGTATTATGACATTCAAAAACTCATTAAGGCTTTGCAGTCGTTTTATGGCAGACATTTAAAGGCTAATTCCACATAAGTCTGACTAAAATGATGTCTGATGCTATACACTATTGTGATGTTATACATGAAAGCATTACCCCTGGACGCCCCTATACGTCTTCAACCCTGATCAACGCCCCCCCCCCCCCCCCCCCCACACACACACACGCTTAACCATGGTGTTAAAGCTATCTAATTAAAAATATTCTTGGGTTATATTACTAGGCTATGCAAAATAATCCTTAAAATAGTAAAAACGTCTCTCTTTTTTCTAATTGCTAATTTTGTGATGCAGATGCCAAGAAATCACGTTTAAAGTCATCCAATTTTAAAATGTTCACAGGGGAGCATTTGGCTATTTCTCGTTCCAGCCAGTGCACCACGACTGGCATATCAAAGGCCGTGGTATGTACTACCCTGTCTGTGGGATGGTGCATATAAAATATCCCTTGCTGCTAATCGAAAAGAGTAGCCCATGATGGGGTGACAGCGAGTTTCCTCTCTCAGTATATGTGTAGTCCTTAACCATATGTCTGACGCGATATAACCGTAAAATAAAATGTGTTGAGTGTGTCGTTAAATAAAACATTTCCTTCCTTCATTGAGAAAATATGGCGAAATCGCATTTGATCAGCAAAAGTGTATTCAAGAATAACGAAGACAAAACTGAATAATACATTCATAAATTTGTAATATAACTGATCAGCAGGCCGAACATTCGCGAACAATTCGACTGAGGCGTCTTCGGGGGTGGGGTGGGGGTTGAGAGATTGCGATCGCTCGCCACGTTGGATAATATTAGATAAATTTGATGTGAGAGAAGACGATGGTGCCTGTCAAATTGTTGGCGAGCGCTCCGCTTCCTGAACACATTGGTTTCCACCCCATCGTATTTTATCACATATGTTCAATGTTCAGCGCAAACATCTAGTCCACTAAGCGAGCGTGAGACCTCGTAAACATGCCTTGGTATTTTAAAAAACAACGACTAATTATTGGAATTATGTATTTTTAATGCACATCAAAAAGAAAATAACATGGCACATGAGTATCATCGACTTCATGTACTTCCAATAGCATCTAGTGCAAGGTCATTGGTCATCTACTATGACATCTACAAGAAGAAGCCAGTTGGTATGCAGTTGAAATGAGTGAACTGAAAAACAAGAAAGTTGATACTATTTCAAATCACGGTACGTGAATTTCGTCGCCATTTGAAACGTGTTACCATATGAGGATATGGTCTGTCGCCAATTATGGTAGAAATGGCATTATTTAATGCGATGTTTAAAGTTAGGTCTGATGCGAACTTTAACCTCACATTTCGTAACGTCACTGAACAAATATGGCTGCCAAACCTTTTGATTTTGGCTTTGCACACCAAACTATTAAAAATCCTTAGCATTCCCATACTAGAACTAATTATGGAATTAAACAAAATAAATGTCATTATACCGGCAAGCAGAACTATTTCTAAATGTTTCGTTGATAATATCTGCATTGTTTTGTTACCGTGGTAACAGTCTAATAAGACCAAGCTATGAATTAAACTGTTTTACTTCGTGTATTACAAAACGTATAAGGCTGGTTACAAGAGAAGGGATACTTTGTGAATGTTCTTTAATTGTCCCGGGATGGAGGTGGGGTATTTAAATAAAGAGATGCAGCGGTGCGGGGAGGGGGAGGTTACATCGTGAGACACTGTCTATGTCTTCTAGAATCACCATTTATTAAGTCCTTTCAGGACATTCTTGTTTAGGAATTCTCTATATCAGACCACTAGGCAATGTTTATGTTATCAGATCATGGTAATGTTTATCATAAAATATGGCACTGTTCATCATAAAATATGACACTTCATCATACAAGATGGCACTGTTCATCATACAAGATGGCACTGTTCATCATACAAGATGACACTGTTAAACATACAAGATGGCACTGTTCATCATAAAATATGACACTTCATCATACAAGATGACACTGTTAATCATACAAGATGGCGTGATTCATGATACAAGATGACACTGTTAATCATACAAGATGGCACTGATAATACTGTTCATCATACAAGATGACACTGTTAAACATACAAGATGGCACTGTTCATCATATAAGATGGCACTGTTAAACATACAAGATGGCACTGTTCATCATAAAATATGACACTTCATCATACAAGATGGCACTGTTAATCATACAAGATGACACTGTTAAACATACAAGATTGCACTGTTCATCATACAAGATGACTCTGTTAAACATACAAGATGGCACTCTTCATCATAAAATATGACACTTCATCATACAAGATGGCACTGTTCATCATACAAGATGGCACTGTTTATCATACAAGATGGCACGGTTCATGATACAAGATGGCACTGCTTATTATACAAGATGACATTCTTTATCATACAAGATTGCACTAATAATACTGTTTATCATACAAAGATGGCACTTAAAATGCTCTAGTGATGTCGTTAAATAAATGAAACGTGTTTTTATAATTGAGGATATTTTCAAGAACGCAAGATGACAACTTGAAAATGGAGAAACGCGAACTTACAGACTGAAGTACACCGGAAAAGGGTGTTGCAGTTCCTTTTCCGAAAATCAGCGGATCCCATCCGACAATCTCAATATGTTCATCGTGTTCTACAAGAAAAAAACACATTAATATTAATAGTGACAATATCCATTACAGCGGAATTCCGACGCCGACAGCAAATTAGAAAGAAAAACGTACATCTTACTTCTAACGGCATTACATAATCAAAGATTGAATGGTGCAATGACAATGGTGTAGTTTTAGTCCTTAAAATATTTTATTAGTCGGACACATCTTATAATACAGAAACATCTTTAATTAGAATAATAACAGCTTTTGTTTTGTGTTATGTTTTAGTTTTTGAGTTCTTTTTATAAGATGAATTTATTTGTTAGGGTTTTTTGGGATTGTTTTTGGGGGGGTTCGTGTGTGTGTGTGTGTGTGTGTGTGTGTGTGTGTGTGTGTGTGTGTGTGTGTTTTGTGGTGTTTGTTTTGTTGATTTGTTGTTGAGTCATTCTCTCATATTTTTAATTTAATTCCGTTACTCACCCCTAAAATTGAGAAAATATCAAGACTGAGATAAACATCACTTAGATAAGTACATATTAATTAGAAACTCACAGAGAAAAGGGGGTAGCATAAAGGCACCTAAAATTATGAACAAATACTGGATTTAATAGGGCGGGAAAACCTAAAATTGCCATGTTACAAATCAGCGCCATAAGACTAAACCTAAATTTGAAAAAAACCAAAACTGATTTCATTAATTATTCATAGCAATCAGTCAATTGATAAAGACATGTTTTCTCAGGCTAAAATTACACTTGTGATTTATTTAGCAAAATGATCATTCTCCGTTACTTATTTTGTAATGAACATGTGAACACCGTGACACCAAGCAACATACATGGTCCACGATGTATAATGACAACCCTACGCATGTTACAAAATTCCTTCCAGGTCGAGGAAACTACAGTCTGTTCAAGTGATATCCACAGACTCTACCCAGACGATCACTCTCCTACAACTGATCAGGCAAAAAGAGGATGGCTCACTGCTATGTTTCTTTCTGTCAACGTAAACATTCTTTCCGAGTATTATTGAAACAAAATACATACAAATGAATAATGAAATTCGTGTCCTACATCATTTTCATCGCACATAGTACTTAGTCTATCTTCCAACAGAACTGTAGTCCTAATTTTTATCATAACTGTCCATAATTTTTCAGGAATAATATTAAGATAATATTCAAATGTTAGTTGCTCTTTGCAAAGTTCGTAGATTTTACTTCTCGATGACTGAAATATTATTTGTCCATGTTTGTAAATATTGGTCATTTTGTCTTATACCAATGTGTTGTCATAGCAATTTTAAGGATTGAATGGTTAGTGATAGCCATATATTACTCATTCCTAGGTGATCTAACATATATTTTTAACAGCAGCAATCCAGTTGTAGTTAGTTCCATTGCTAATATTGTTTCTTACCGTTGATTTGTATAATGATAGAGATAGTTTAGATTGTTTCCCTGAGATTACTCGTGTCCAATAACAAATTAATCGTGTGTGGATAGTCAGCTCGACTGGCACTCTACCAAGTTCACCATATAAAATGAAAAATGGGGTCACTTTCTTTTACAGGAAGAATATGTCTAATCCAATTGATTTGAACAAAGTTATAGATGTTATTTTCGTATCCCCATATTTCACAGCCATATAATAGTATTGGCAAAACCATCGAGTCAAACATTATGAGTTTACACTCTACTGATAGATGACTATCTTTTCCTTTTGTCAGAACAAAATGCATAGCCGTTGTCACCTGTCGTTTAAGTCTAATCTTAGTATTTTAAAAATTATTTGGTTTAGTAAAAGTGGCACCTAAATATTTGTATTCTTTGACATTTTCAAGAGTAGCTTTTCCAATCTTAAAAGTATTTTTATAATCTTTAGTATTTCCATAAAAATGTAATACTTTTGCTTTTGTAATATTTATTTTAAGTTTTCAAATATTTCAATATTGATAGAATATACTTACACACACACACACACACGCACACGCACACACACACACACACACACACACACACACACACACACACACACACACACACACATACACACATGCAGTGGACCTGCCTGCAATGTGATACTTACTCAGTGCAATTGTCACTGGAGTAGGGTAGCCTCCAAGAGTCAGCGGACCTGCCTGGAATGTAATCACCGAGCTTTCAATCGTCACCATAACGTCTGTCATCACGGTCAAATCCTGTTGAGGAAGGAAGAATATTTCAACATTACTCGTAGTCTGTAAACGTACTTCTCCTTTAAAACGAATGTATTTGTTTTTTCCCGAGAAAACTGTCGATAATTTGTATTAATCCACTCACCAATAACACACCAAAGTAATATATAGACTGTGTGGGTGTGGGTAATTTGGGACATGCCTCCATCAGAGAACTGCTCAAGCACGTCTGTCGTGGGCACAACCTCTGACTTCGCCAGAGAGTTCTGTCCTTGACAGGTTATTTATACTGATTCCAAAAGACATTTTAATATGAATTATGAGAGCAAGTAACCATGACGCACTTAATATAGGTGTGAAGACAAAATGTTGAAACAACAATGGTAGGCAGGTTCACGGGCATTGTTACTACTTATTCGATAATGCAATGTACGGATACAAAATGTAGAACTGTTTTTGCATTTGTCTTATATTGGCTGTTCTAGTAGCTGCCTTCATCCATGTATTAAAAAAACAACGATATTTAATCTGTAGGGTTTGATGGCACTTAGTTTTAAAAATATTACTTAACTGAGATTTCTTTTCTTTTTCTCTGTTTTGTTTGCAAAGAATGTTACAGGAGTTTGTATGATAATTGAAAACTGTAGTTATGTTTGTATTTACCATTAATATATGATGTCATGATATGGTGGGGAGAGATGTTTGACGCTTATAACATTGACATGTTTACAGAGATAATTGTGTAATGTTTGTTATAAAATTGCTACAAAGGTGTGGCTTGTTAAGCCGTTACTACAGAGGTGTGATAGTTATATTTTACATACATTTCCATACCAAACCAGAAATCAGTCAAACGGTATCCTTGTTAAGCCGTTACTGCAGAGGTGTGATAGTTATATTTGACATATATTTCCATACCAAACTAGAAACAGCTCAAACGGTATCCTTCTTAAGCCGTTACTACAGAGGAATGATAGGTATATTAGACGCATATTTCCTTCCCAAACTAGAAATAGCTCAAGTGATATCCTTGTTAAGCCGTTACTACAGAGGTATGATCGTTATATTTGACATATATTTCTTTACCAAACCAGAAATAGCTCAAACGGTATCGTTGTTAAGCCGTTACTACAGGGGAATGATAGGTATATTAGACGCATATTTTCTTCCCAAATAAGAACTAGCACAAACGGTATCCTTGTTAAGCCGTTACTAAATCAAAGATTATCAGTTTAAAACAGTACGTGTCTGGGATGGACACTCTGTGTACCTTATGAGCTCAATGACTTAATGCCTGACATTATATTGGACAACTCTGTATACAGGGTTGATGCAGCTGTCTATTAGTACCAGGGTGGAACTTCCGAATCTCGCTGCGATTTCATAACCTCCAAACTTTGCCCACCAATTACCGAACTATATTTTATTATAGCCACTTAGTGCGCCAGGATTTATACCTGGTGGATATCGAATATTCATGCCGCTTCTAAACAGTAGTGCCTGGGATTGCCAACACGAACTTAGCTATTTTAATGGCAACTCTCCCAACATTTATAATCTTGCATTATTTCTAACGAGCAATCAAATGACATTACATGATTCCTACA